>NW_008703570.1:10640564-10715947 GCF_000326865.2 Helobdella robusta
GGGAATCCATGTGGGTTGAATATGATGTCGGGCACCTGCCCTGTCCCTGTGAAGGGCATGTCTCGCATGGGGTAGAACTGACTGCAGGTAGGATTGGTTGGAGATGAATGAGTAAATAAGAAGATGAATAGATGAATGAATAAATGAATGAATGAATGAATGAATGAATGAATGAATGAATGAATGAATGAATGAATGAATGAATGAATGAATGAATGGCAGATGGGATGGAGTTGACTGTGGATGGATAGATGGGTAGATAGATAGACGGATAGATAGATGGAAAATAAAAAGATGACTCAGTAGAAATATTGATAAACAAGAAGACAGACAGACAGAACAAATAAAACATGGATGAACAAATTGACAAAAATGGACAGATGGATGAATAAAAAAAAACAGGTAAACAGATTGATGGACGAATGGATTACAGAGATGAAAGACGAATGGACACATGAGCAAACTGACCTGCAAATACCTTTCTGACCGTGTCTGCTGGAAAACTTATCGCCGATTGTTGGATTCCTCTGTTCGTTAAATTAACAAATTAATCAATTAATCAGCCAGTCAATCAATTAACTAATAAACTATTAATTAATTAACTAACTAATTAGCAGATGAAGAAATGAACAAATAAACCAACAAACAAACAAACGAATGAATGAATAAATGAATGAATAAATGAATGAATGAATGAATAAGCAAGCAGACCATAATCCGGAGAACGATGCGAACGAGGGAGCACTTAATTTTGGGATTCTCATCCCCACAGAGTTTGACCTGATCTACGTAGGCCACCTCCTTGCCCTTGTACCTCACCACCACATACGTGTTCATGTTCAACTCCTTGTAGCTGGTTAGGTGGTCAGGTGTTTGGTTGGCAGGTTGTAATGGAAGGAATGATGAAACATGTTATTAACGCAAAAACTCGCAATATTAAATTGTTTACCTAATTGTCATCTGGACTGATATTAATTATATAAATGAATGAATGAATGAATAAATAAATAAATGAATAAATGAATGATTGAATGAATCAAACAACCGACCAACCTGTACAAAGGATCGCCAGGCGAGATGATAGAACCGACGGCAGGGAATCCATCTGTATCCAACTTGTCTTTCACGCTAGCATCACTCATATTCGCTCCTTCAATCAATCAATCAATCAATCAATCAATCAAGTTATTCAATTGATTAGTTAATAAATTATTTGATCAACTGATCCATTAGCAACTTAATTATTCACTAAAATCGCTCAACAAAAAACGGAATAAAAATTTAATAGAAGCAGTCTAGCTAGTTCAATCAAATATTCAATCATCTGCTTAATGAACAATCAAAAGTACCAACCAACCAGCCAACTAGCGAATCATACATCCATCTAACAAACACATCAATCAACTCACCAAACTCATAGTAATCCAGGTTTCGTTCGCCTGTTATTTGTTTCAAGTCAACTGTCTGCAAGAGAATAAAATTGTTAAACTCAGTAAATGAACAGATCGATCGTCCAATCACTTGGTCAACTAATCAATCAATTAAACAAGATTTCTAATGAGACGTTATACAATGGTAATAATTTCCAACCAACAAATAATGTGGTGAGTAGGATGAAACAACGAGAGAAAGAGAGAGAGAGAGAGAGAGAGAGAGAGAGAGAGAGAGAGAGAGAGAGAGAGAGAGAGAGGGAGGGAGGGAGAGAGAGAGAAAGAGAGAGAGAGAGAGAGAGAGAGAGAGAGAGGTAGATAGATAGATAGATAGATAGATAGATAGATAGATAGATAGATAGATAGATAGATAGATAGATAGATAGAGAGAGAGAGTGAGAGATAGAAGACGAAAAATTACGTTTAATAAAAAAGAAGCATAGAGACCTCAGTTTTGTAGATGGTGCCAAAGGCAAAGCCCCTTTCGAACGAAGCTTTGTTGATGATCATAGCATCTTCCATGTCGTAACCCTGCGTTGTTCATCATCGTCGCCATCATTTTTAAACATCATTTGTATTCATTTCGAAGATACGTGCGAGCATTAATTTTACCATTTGATTGATTAACTAATTAATTAATTAATTAATATTGCATAATTACACATTAAACCACAAAAATTTTAAATTAAAACGTCCACTGATATAAATTTGAAGCAGGCATCAAAGAATGATTTCATAACGTGACATCTAGCATGCTGAAACATGCATCTAATTATTTTATACCATTTATTTTTTTGTATTCAAATAACGAGTTTTAAATTAAATTCAAACTGTAATGTTCGAAAAAAAGAACTTTAAAAAATTTTTCAAGACTTTCATCATTGAACAGGGCAAGTAACTTACGGTGTACGCCATGACAGCTACAACAGCATTGGTCCCTATGGGGTATTCGTCGAGGGCAAGGTAGTCGTAGATTGCTAAAAAGGTTTTCGTTTTGTATGTATGTATGAATGAATGAATGAACGAACGAACGAACGAATGAATGAATGAATGAATAAATGAATGAATGTTGATTGAAAAATAAGGTATAACATAAGACTTGTTATACCTTATTTTTATATTTTATAAACGTATACCATTTTACATAACATACACAACCAACCAACCAACCAATAAATCAAACATTCAACCCTACAACCAATCGATCAATCGATCAACCAATCAATCAATCAATCAGTCTGACAACCGACGACAACGAACCAGTTCTGACGAGTGGAGTCTGCGGAGTTGAGATTCTGTAATGTTTGTTGTCATTTCGGTAGGGCCAGGCCAGCAGGGGAGTGCCCATGGTCTGTTTGCTCATCTGGAGACATGTTATCGTTTTATCATCATCGTTTATATTTTATGATGGTGATTTGGTTGGTGGTGAAGATTTATCAGCAAAAAAAGCAATGAAAACAAAAAAGTTGTGGAGAAGCTAAAGGTAGAGAACAGACAGGATACAAAAGATATACCAATAAATACATAAATAACAGAGATATAAAAAAGAGAAAGACAGAGAGAGAGAGAGAGAGAGAGAGAGAGAGAGAAAAAAAGAGAGAAAGAGAGAGAGAACCAACCTGACATTGGTACATGTTTCTGCAACTTTGATTGAAGTTGGAGAATGGTGTGAGGGAGGCCAACTCAGACAGTGTGGCAAACTTGTGCAGCTCCATGTGGGTTGTCAGCTGGATAATGATGATGGCAGTGATGAAGATGATGATGAAAATGATGAATGGAGTGACGCAGATGATGAAAATGATGACTAAATAAAATGAATACTACACATGATACGAATCTCATCGTTATCATTCTTGACATTGCAATTATCACTCAACTCTATATATAAATATGCGACTACTAATCATCATCATCATCATCAACAACAACATCATCATCATCAACATCATGATAATTATCATCACCACCAGTACTAACCCCTTCATAAGCTTCACTCATCTTGTTACAAATATTGAGGTAGGCTTGTTCGAAGGATCCGATGATCTCGACTGAATTGGTGCCGAGGTTGAGGACGGGTCTGACGAGGCGGGCAGGCGATGTGAAGACATACAGGCCGGGGTACTGGGCCGCAACGTCCCTATTTGGTACCAGGCAGATCTCCGTGTCCTTTGGAACCTGTGACGTCGTTTGGTCGTTGTAATTATGTTCACTTGTTAATGTAATTATGTTCACTTATTAATGTAATTATGTTCACTTATTAATGTAATGGTGTTCGCTTGTTAACGTAACGGTGTTCGCTTGTTAATGTAATAGTGCCAACAATCAAACGGAAACAAAAGACACACCCCTTCGATAGAAAGCACTTTCCTCTTCCTCAAGCCAGATGCAATCAGTTCAGCGTTAGAAGACTTGGCCCACCCGAGGACCACCCCATCAACGAGGACTGGCAGGTCTCCGTCGTATCCATCTCTGCCCGTCACCATGAAGTCCAGTGGAGTGACACCCAAACTGACTAGATTGTCGAATAAAATCTTGTTCACACCAGGTCTGCTTGATGCAACTGCCTGTGTGTTGCGTGTGTGGGTTGCGTGTGTGTGTATAATGTTGCGAGTGTGTGCGTGTGTGGTGTGTTGTGTTGCGTGTGTGTGTATATGTTGCGTGCGTGCGCGTGTGTGTTGCGTATATATGTATGTTGCGTGTGCGTGTGTGTGTCAGTTGGAAGAAATAGATTTGGTGATGCATCGTTGGTTATGCTTGTTTACTCTCACAGTTGCAACGATGGTAACATTGTTACAAAGGTGTTACAGTTACTATCAGCTTTCATTACAATATCATCAAACATTTTTGTATTTTCTTGTATTGTATTGTGCCAACACCACCATCAGCATTGTATTCCTTGATCTTTTGAAACAAAAATTTCAGACGCAAACCAAAAATACTAATACAAGGCCACAAACATTGAAATAAGAACATGCTAATAATGAAATATGAATATGCAAATATTAAAATGACTCCGCAAACACACCTGACATGAATATGTAAGATGGCATAGAAGACCACAAGGTGTACCGTCAGGTGTGTGCACTGGACACATGAAGCCTGTGTTATGAATATTAATTAGATACTTAACATAATCTGAATAAATAAGAGACGAATTAACACTATGCTGAATAAATAACTATTAATTAATGTACCACGAATATTTATAACTTAACAAAGCAAAAAGTGAGATCAAGAGTTCTCAAATGGACATATTCAAAATTCCTACACTTTTAGAAAGTTTATTTTCTTATATATGACACTCTTCCTCTTCTTCATCATCACACCAACATCATCATCATCATCATTACCACCATCATCATCATCATCCCCACCACCACCACCACCACCATCATCATCATCATCATCAACATCATCATCATAACTCACCCCAAGTCTCTGGGTACAACTTTCTGACCGTTGTCGTTCGCATTGTCGTGAAGAATGTTCCTCTGTGGACAGCCCGGAAATGAGAGAGGAATCTGATGATGATGGTGGTGATAATGGTAGTGGTGATGTTATAATGGTGATGACGATGATGATGATTGCCTTATAATTATGGTGATGGTGGTGATGTTATAATGATGATACCGATAATATTATAGAGATGATGATGCTATAATGATGATGTCGTCATAATGATGATGATGATGACGACGACAGTTTTTACAACGACGATGACGTCATCAAGGGATTGATAACAATAAATTATTTAAATGATAACGATGCTGACGTGATGATGCTGATGTGATGACGATGGCAATAGAATGATGACGTAATAATGTAAATGGTGTTGAGAGACATTAACACAATGATGAGATAACGTAAAAATGAAAATAACGAAAATGTGATAATGGTGATCTTGATACACACATAATGTAGTGATGAAGATATGATCGTGATGGAGATATGATGAGGATGGTGATGACAAAGATATGATGATGAAGAAGATGATAACGACGACGATGATGATGATGAACATATGATGATGATGAAAATATGAGGATGATGAGGATGACGACGTCGATGATGAAGATATGATGGTGATGAAAATATGATTAGGATGATGAAGATGATAACTTTGATGAAAATGTCAATCTATCGAACCTGTAGTAATTCAGTCTTTCGGCAACAACTGTCATCCCACTGTCCTGTAGAAAATAACCACCAAAAACATCATCACAATCACCATTATCATCATCATTACTATCAACTTCATCACCAGTACCTTCATCCCACAGCATCACTATCCTACCTGCATCAATCCCAATCCGGTTTTGGATACGATCCGACCTGTGGATATCATGTAATGAAGTGGATTTGTAATGTCAGGCACTCGTCGCAGAGCTGATCTCAAAAGGGCTAATATGGGCAAATTATGTTAATTTATGTTAATT
Source organism: Helobdella robusta (assembly GCF_000326865.2). Lineage (NCBI taxonomy): Eukaryota > Metazoa > Annelida > Clitellata > Rhynchobdellida > Glossiphoniidae > Helobdella > Helobdella robusta. The sequence continues at coordinate 10,646,431 of NW_008703570.1, forward strand.
TATTTAAATTATGTTAAATTATACTTTTTGGCTGACGTTATAAAATGGATTGAGAGAAAAGGCAAAACTTTTCACAAATAGCTATAGAAACCATAAAGCCTAAGAATTACAACAGTTACAAATTTTTCCAAAGTTATATGTGAAGACTAAATTTTAAGAGAGAGAAAGATAATTATTACCGTCGCGTTTTTATTAACATTAAATGAGTATAACATAACGTGACATGACATGAGTTATAACATTAACATTAAATCAATATAAATGTCATTGACTGAATAGACTTACTTTCATCCAACTCCACGGCATCTTTTTTAGCCCTGAGGATGTTAGCCCTCAAGTTGTTCAACCAATCTTGGAGTTTTTCCTGAATAAATAAGTATTTAACAAAGCCTCCTTACTAATGACTAATGGAAACATTATCAACATTTGTTTGTACGTACCACAACCACAACCACCCCCACCACCACCGCCATCCTCATCATAATCAATTTCAGTTCATCATCCACATCCACATCAACGTAACCATCGTCATCTTCATCAGCATCATCACAATCACAACAACATTGATAATAAAAACATAGCATCCATTATGACAACACCACCCTCAACATCCACCCACCCACACATCCACCCACCCATCCACACATTCACCCACCACCCAGCCACCCACACATTCACCCACCACCCACAACACATGCAGCAAAAATGACAGGACACAAAATGTGTGGACGATGGACCTACATGTAGAACGAGCTGCATCAAATGGCCAGGCAGCAAAACTTCCTGGAACATCAGACTGTCTGGACTCTCCGCACAACACTTTCCTTTCGCAAATGCAAACAATTTCCTCGTCATGAAACTTTTTGTGGTAACCAAAAATACGAAATAATTACGAATATATAAAATATTTATCTATAAATATATGTAATACTAAATATACAAATATGAGTGCGAATTAAATGTGAGAATTTCATCACTTACATCAACAAGTTGACTTTGTCCTGAGCTGTAGTCAGGTGAATGCAAACCAGTTTGCTGTTAAAAACAGAGCACGTTTTAATTTTTCACTTACAATTTTCAATTTTTTTTTTTGACCCAAACATCTTCCATGTCATCACAATTTTCAAACAAAATAAAATTAATTTATTAATAAAGAATTTCCAAATGAATAGATGACAAAAATTAATTTTCCATCAAAAAAAGAAAGAAAATAAGAAGAAAAATGACAAACTCCATGAGGTATTTGGCCACTTGTTCGTTGGTGTAGCATTCGGGTAGGTCCAACTTCACCCTGAAAAGTTCCCCCATGTAATTGAGTACCTTGGCTTGCGTGGCCAGGCCCTCCCTATGTGCGTCCCTCAACATGTTTCGGACGCAGGAGCCCAAAAAACTGCCCTCCCTATCGGTTTCGCCCCTCATCATCTCCTCGTAGATGTAATCGTCGGAGGTTCGGCTGCTGATGGCTCGGATGATGATGATGACCGGCACGAAGAATTCTTGTTTCATGAGGGAGAAACTGAGAACAGCGGATCCATTCGTCAGGTAGTGCAAGGTGTTTGTCTGTGCGGTGATGGGCGGGGCGGTTAAGTTTTTATTCATCTCTTTTTTGTCTTTGATTTCAGTTAAAATTTGATCATTGCCAAATTATTTACAAAAAATATTTCAAAATTTAAAATGTCTACAATTTGAAATCATCGTATGGCTAGTTTGCTGAACAGTTTCGCATAGTAGCAACACTTGAATAAAGCATGGCAACAAAACGTACACAGGACGATGTGAGATCGGGCTTAACACATCTGATGGTTACTCCATAGTCTGTGTAGAACTGGCCCTTGTCCGACCAAGCTCTCCTCTCTACGGCCAGTGGCTGGTGATCAATATCAAAAAATTATATCATCGTCATTTTGTGGTGCTGTCTGTACAGCCATCCTCATAAACATCATTCACCATCATCACTGACTTCAAAATAACCATCATCATTGTCACCGTAAGCAAGAAAAGCATCCCATTATTAAACAGGTCACCACACACACACACACACACACATACACACACACACACATACACACACACACATACACACACACACACACACACAGCACTCACATAATTCCTTCTTGGCATGATCAACATTCTAATAATTCTTTCCAGGCCTTTCATTATAAAATAGCCGCCTGCTTCCTACAAAGTTAATTAATTAATTTATTTATATGTTAATTTATTTAAATATTAATATATTCAAATGGTAATTTATTTAAATGTTAATGTATTCAAATATTAATCGAGTACAATAATAATGATATCAAATTAATATTAATTAATATTTATATTGTTAAAAATTAAATTATAAATAATAATATAACTTTGATTGTTATAATTAATTAACCTCTGCCTCTTCTCCTTTCTTGACCAGTTGTGAAGGTGAAAGTCCATGCAGGTGACATATCTCAGACTTGAAAATTATAAATATTTAATCCATTTAAAAAGTTCTTTGAATTACCAGCACTTATATATCATAATTACAAATAATTAAATTCATAAATAATTAAATTGATAACATGGTAATAAAGTAGATGAAATGAATGATTAGTTAGATTGACAAGGGAAACACAAAACAAAAAAACACACATGTAGGGCATTTAACGAGCAAAATTCTCTCAAAACACGCACGCACACACACATTTATACACACACACGCGCACACACACCACACACGCGCACACACACCACACACACACAAAACAGTATTACCTTGACCATGATGGGCAGATAGCCAATGTGTCTATTGATGGTCATCTGGTCAACATTATTAATCTTCCAACCTATCTCCACAGTAACTGAACTGCAATACGTCAACCCACGCTGTCGGCACTGAGATGTGAAAGTTGATAGTTAGGAGAATAAATTAATCTAATAGAATTATTTAATTTTTCATTTTATGAAGCAGCAGTCACGACAATGAAAACTATTCCCTGTTTGTAATTAAAATTGCGTTATATATGCTGCTGGCAACCATACGAAATAGTATATAAAGTATTAAGGAAATAATTTGACCTCGCTGGGGTAAATTTTTTCAGATCTTCTGTTTTCATTTTTCATGTACATCATCTCGGGCACTGACACCTCAATGCTCTGATTGTTTGAGTTTGATTGTTAGTTTAGTCGGTGAAATAAAATAGTGATTGTCATCATGAATTAATTTAACTGAAAAAGTTTTATAAAACGAATTTGAATCACATATAAATGCATGTGTATATATTGAAAAAGAAAGTTGATGAAACAAGCAATTGGTAACAAACTTTGAAATAAACTGTTATCTGACTGCTGTCTGGCATCATGAAATCTGTTTGAATGTCCTGAAAATTAGAAGCAAAATCGGATTCAGTACAAAGAATGAAAGCAGGTTCTAAAAATGGCCATGAACTATCACATTCATTCACATGTGTATGATAAATTATGTGTTATAAATATTTTCTTTTCTATAGTTCAACCATAGTTCAAAATGACTTCAGGAAATATATTTATTCCCAAAATATAAACACAATAACACATGCTAACAAACAACAACCAATGATTTTTAAAAAAATGTATTTAACGTTTTTGACATTGCACAAAAAAACACAAAATAATAAATACGGAGCAACTAACATAGATAGCTTAGCAAGTTAAAATGAAATGAAATGAAATATTAAAGAAAATGTGAATGGAAGTAGCCGACCTGTATGCAGTGGAGTATTCCGGTCTTAATGAACCAATTAAATGAATCTACATGTGGTTTGATCAAGTCTTGAATAGGCTGGGATATTTATTAAATTTGTAAAATTACAAAATATAAAATTTATAAAATAAATAAATAAATTATATAGATATACATTTATGTATTTATTTTTAATAATTAAATATTTAAAGATCATGTAATTATTTTTCATTTAAGCTTTGAAACATGGCATATAAGTTAACTAATTTAAGAAATAGAAATACATAAGACAATAATGATGATGTTATTAGTAATTAGTTAATCAATGTTTAATTATTATCAATCTATCAATTAATTAGTTTGTTTATAAAGTGCTATTTCCACGATGTTCAACAGCACTCCTCAATGAATTTTGCAAACAGATGGGTCTTGAGATCCGCTCTAAACTTTTTAAGTACTACTAAAAACAGTTAAATTTGCATGTTTTTTTACGAAGTGGCATCCATCTACCTACCACCACTGACTATACTTTTTTACTGTTCATTTTGACTTCGAATTAAAATTAAAAATTCCAAACTAAAAAAATTAAGAAAATTTAAAACTAGAAATAAAATAAAATAATTAATATAATATTTAACTAAGTATTAAATAAAAATATTAAAATTAAATTAAATTAAAAATTAAGTGACCTCATGTTGTTTGGGACCTAACTTTCCGTAGTTGGGATCAGTTAAATTTCTATAACTAAGTTTAATATTGTTCAAATCGGCCATTTCGATTTCGTGAACGATTCCAGCAAAACCGTAACAACTAACGTCTAATAATAAGGAAAATTAAAAAACATGTTTACACCAACTTATTATCGACCAAAGAAACTTTAAAACACTTTACAAAAGAAATAAATTTGTGTAATAATTTTTTTGGCTCAAGCCCTTCAAGTATCGTCCTGCTTGTTTGATAATAAAATTTACTCGACCATCAAAAACCAGATAGATAAAATAAATCAATCTTGACGTTTTAGATGCAGTTTATCTTTATTTTGAAGTTTATAAAAAACGCTGAAACTAAATTGAGATGTCGCTGACACGAGCAAACAAAAAGCAAACAATTTGCATGAACTGATACGATAATTTTTGAATTGTCTTCCATTAAGTTTATTCATTATTTTATTGCCGATTGAAATTATTCTTTTGAAAATGTTAACAAAATAAAATAACGAAAAACAAAATAAAATATTTTTTTTACAAATACATTGCAGGCATATACATAGAGTTACTGTTGGTTTTGTTCAATTTAATAAAATTATTTCTACTCGTCTTTAATTGCCCAATATATAATTTGACAACAAAAGCGAAATGTTAATAAATCGAACATTCCTCAACAATATAAACAAAACAAACGTTGCTACTGTTGATGAGTTTATCATTAACTTCATTTATCATGGATTAACGTCATCATCATCGTCGCCAACTTCATCATCGCTACTGATTCTTTATTAACAATCAATCATTCAACCAATCAATACAATATCATATTTATCTTCATCTTCAATGTTAGAATGCCTATCATAAATATAACAAGTTTTGCGAGTAAAAACTTAATCACCTGTATCACAGACGTCATCATCTATATCGATAACGATGTAATCACCTTGGTCATCAACATCAGAACCAATGCCTCCACCGATATAATTCTCCTTAACACCAATAGTATCATTAATATTATCACCATCATTATCTTCAATATCATCTACCTCAATATCATAATCCATCTCATCATCATCTTTCACATGAATATCATCCTCTTTATTTCCAAGATCATCATCCTCATCATCATCACTAAGATTAACTTCTTTATTGTTATTGCCAACCTTTTTATTTTTATTACCATCCTTAGTATTATCGTCATCATCATTTTCGCTATCCTCATTTTTACTATCCTCAACTTCACTATCATCATCTTCACCATCACCGTCTTTAATGTCACGCAAATATACAGATGTTTTCGAATTTTTAACCGGAATTGTTGATGCCTTTCGCTTGGATGACGTCTTCCTTCCGTTATCCTTGAAGCATATCTTCCTGAAAAGGTTTTTCATGAACGTTTTGTTGAACTGCTCATCTTTCAACTCGTCCAATAGCAGCAATTCAAGTCTTTTTACAATTTTCTGCAGGCTGACAGTTGCCGTCAAAATATGCTTACTGCATAGATTTAAAAGCCATTCAAAGCTGTGTGGTTTTTTTAAATTGAAGCAGCTATTGGGCAGCCCTAAATGTGTAAATCATATTAAATGTTTTAAATATTAATTGTATTCAATATTAAAATGAAAAAAAATTCATCAGAAAACAGCTGTTAGCGTAGAGATAAGGTTACTGAAATGCAAGAAAAGCATTCAAACATCAACCACCTTTCCTATTTGGCTGGTCTTTAGTATCGTTGCTCGCTTTTTCACTTATGAAATTGTAGCTATGCTTATCTAGAAATATGGAGCTACCGTTAACATAATCTTCGTGTGAAAAGACCAGGTACTTTTTCCATGGCTCAGGTATCACCTTCAAATCACCTGGAATCTCAGATATCACATCTTCCAGCGTTCTGGCAGGTTTCAGAGATTGGCACTTGAATTAATTGAACCAAAATCATTATTATTGTTACTATGATTATTATTGCAATTATGATAAATATTATTATGATTACAATTATTGTTATAATAATTATAATTAAATTGCATAAATTGATTTTACTCATAACAATGACCCATACAACTGCAGCTAGCAATAATTACAGTAGCAATAAAAACTGAAAAACGATACAATTCTTTTAAAACATGCTGAATTAATGCAATAATAAACTAACATTCACAATCATATCGTTTGATTCAAAGGATTGATTGGCAGTTGCCGGAGACTTTTTCGCTGCATTATCACCAGTTGAAGTTTTGGCTGCCACTGAATCATTCTTTACAACAGCTTCTCTGAACCTTCTATAATGCATAATATGTGCATACGTGCAACATACAAACGGACTCTTCTTAAATTTCCTTCTCGGCACACGATCTCGATGGTGATCGTTCCGATTTGAATTTTCAGCGCCATTGATGAGGTCGTTATTAATTCGATCGTAATCATATTCAAGTTCTTCATCACCATCTGGCTGTTTAATTTTCTTCGACATATTACTGAACAGGCGATGGTAGTTCTTCATGAACTCCACTTTTCGTACGTAAACTGCAAGCAACAAAGACGAAATACAAAACTAGAAACAAGACAAAAATATCGAGCAAAAAGGAATTTAAGATAGCAAAAAATATAAATCTGATATTTGAAAGATGTTATTAGCGTTATAAAAAAAATAAAAATAGAGTATAGAAATGAAATGAGAAAATTGTACCCACATTTGCCCTGGGCCGTGGCGTTTGTGCTGAGGGGGTCGGTGTCGTAAAGACTTTGGTACTTGGCTAGTGTCCCACTCAAATCTCTTATGTGCATCACGTTACTGCGGTAGTTTCAAATTTAGAGACTGCAAGTTAAATAAAACAACATTCCAGTTTGAAAAGAAAAACTTTGAGTGCATGAATTTATTTCATCTACTGCAGTCAGAGTGACAAAACGACAAAGTGAATTAAAAAAATCGTTAATCTAAACTTTCAAAAATCTTTCTATTCAACTAGATGATTGAGATAATAATTGATGGGACGAAGAGGTAGCAAGGCATGCATACTTCATGTTTGGCGCCTCGTGAACGATATCATCCTGAATGGACTTCCTCTCACAGTAAATCACCCACTCTCTCCAATTGAACAGAGGCTTATCTGCAGTGGAAGATTAACAAAAGCGGTAGGTATAAATAATAAATACCGATTTTAATATAAAGTAACCAAGAGGTGCAACTAATAAAATCCAGCCGTTATTAGAGGGTAACTTATAACGTTATTAAACCAACAGTTTGCATAACTCCGTTACAAAAATTGGCCAATTATGAAAAATTTTAAAGTTGAACTATACAACTGACAACAAACAAACACATTAGTTTATTTATATATTCAGATCATTTGTCTATATTTAACAGTGAAAAAATATTAATGAAATAATTGAAAATAATTTTGAAGATTATTATTAATTATTAATTTTGAAATAAATATTAATGACAGAAAGATTATTATTTGAATGAAACAGCTAACCAAAATGAATATTGTCAGAGAGGTAGTTTGTATAATCTGATAGGGTCCTGCAAAATTAAAATATAACAAAGCTATTTAGATATTTTATTGAAATAATTATTAATAATTTAAACCATTATTATTAATAATTTAAAATATCAACAAAAAGATATACAGTAACTCAAATTAATTGCAACAAATACAATTTTAGATTTGTATCTTATGACAGTTAATGGCATATATAAAATTCCTATTCAAACTTGAGAAACAGATTGAAGAAAATTAAATCTAATTATAAAAAACTAATTAAAAAAGAGTGCAATTAGGAGTAAAGTTCAGCCAGTAAAAAAATTTTGCAAAACAACAAAATAAATCAAGAAAAACAAATATTATCGGGTTATTTGTAGTGCCTCTTATTACAATTACTACAAATAATTACATACTAATTATTACAGATAATTGCCTACTAATAATTACAAATAATTACACACTGACCACTCAGCTGAGTCATCTAGTCTGAAGAGCATCTTCAAGACGAAAACAACATAAGACATGGCAAGCAGTGCTGGGTTTGTTGAGAAATTGTGTCTAATTTTCGGCTGAAGTTTAACAAAAGGTCTCTTTAATTCCAAGAGGTTGGCAATCATTGCATTTGTTTCACCTGATATTTTTTTGAATTGACATCATAAAAAAATTTAATGTTTATTTTATCAGTAATGTTTTAACAAATCAACCAGAAACACCACAACCAGTAAATTAAATTTTGACCGAAATTATTTTTGTGTGAGAGAGCTCAATCAGTGAAAGTGTTACTATTAAACTTAATTCCATTAGTTTAAAATATTGTACTGACTTGATAATTCGTAATTTTTCTGATTTTTAAACTGTAACATTCCCTGAAGAATTTGCTTGATTTTATTTTTTAAAAAAGAAAATATTGCATTTAATGTCGTTCTAATAGGAGTTTTGTAATGATCTAGCTAGCTTCTAGCTCGTATAAACACGTAAGCTATTATGACAAAAAGTAACCAATATATATTTGCAGGCTGCTAAAAGTTAATTTCCACTGTAAAATGAAAAAATTTATTAAAAATGTTAATATCTAAGGAAAGAAAAAAAATGTGTAAAGAAAAAAAGCGAAAATGATTCGAAAATGTAGATGAAGTCAGTGGAAGGTTATTCCAATCATGAACATCAATAAGAAAGAGCAAATAGCTGATAAGGTGATAACAACAATGAACACTACTGAAAAATTTAAAAAAGAAAGAGGACAAAAATAAAAAAATTAGTATACAGATTGAGGGAAATACAGAAAAGTTAAGCATACAAACAAAATACAACAAACACCTAAGAAATAAAGCACGTACTCGGCAAGCCTAGCTCATGTACAAATCTTGCACATATGGTCGTGACATCGAGTTGTGGGAAAACGTTAAGACCCAAGTAATACATGATTTGGTTGATCTGATGGAAGAGTTGCTCAGATGTCGGGATTTTCTGAGGTGTGCGTGTAAGTTGTTGGAATAATGTTTAAACTTAATTAGAGCTTTAACACTATCAATTGTTAATTGGATAATTAAATTTCAAAATTGAATGATTAATTACTAGCTGATTTTATAATTTTAGTTTATAAGATGTTTCATTAAAAACTACAACATAACTATAAAAAAGACAAACAAATATGCGATTTATAAATCATCAATAAACATCAATCATCTTAGAAACTAATATCGTTCGCCACATCAGAAACACACACACACACACTGTAAACATACACTGCAGGAGAATGTTTTTATATCCTGATTGAAGAGTTTCATATCCTCTGGCCAGTTGGGGAACGACGTGTAAGGCACCAAACCATCGTGAACCCACCTCAAGAAGAATTCGTCAAATTAATTTTTTAAATAAATCTATTTATCAAATAGTGAAAAGTTAAAGTTAGTGATTTATGATAAAGTTATAGATTATTTTTTTCATAAAGTAACGATAACAAATAAAGAATACCAATGGCAAATGAAAAATGAAATTTTGACAATTTTATGACCAATGAAGAAATTAAAATTTGACAGTAGTAACCAATCAACCAACCTTAGGAGATCGCACACCAAGACCGAGGAGTTAAGAAGGTGCAGAGCAAGGTATACAATAGCAAGTGTCTTGGACATGGACATGTAAGCAACTAGTTTTGGCTTATCGAGGTCCTTCATTTTCTAATTAATAAACAACAGTTATAAAGGCAAGGCATTAACAAAGGCCTGACAATATATACAGAAGATATGTGTAAAATTAATAATCATATTTTTCAAATTTTGGAAATAATAATTATAAAATAAATAAAATAATGACGCATGAGCAAATGAATTTTTATAAAAATAGATGAATAGAAGAAGAGGGGGTGAAAATAAATTTATAAAGTAAGGATGAACCTCGATGGTTGGATTGCCATCCTCATCAACATCGACTTTAACTTCAGTTTTCTTTTTAAATACCTTTTTATATTCAATTTCCTGATCAATCATCTTTACAATGCGTTTCTCATCATCATCCATCAGTTTCCTGTGCTCCTTGCTTCCATAATAAATCTTCTGATTGGGTGGCTTTCTAATGTGCTTTCTAATAAATCCACAGTATTTGTTTTTAGTTTGAGCCTCATCTGTCTCATCTTCACTTTCAGCTTTTTCTTGCTCACCAATCTGGGCTTCAAGTTCCAATTTCTTGAGAGTGCAAAAAGAATTTAGTTACCAAAATGGAAAAAAATTGTTTTAAAAAGCAAAACCTCAACAAAATTCCTAGCCAATAAACTAATGCCAAATCTAAACAACAATAATCTTTAAACAAAATGATGTACACTTAGATGGCTAACTATATTACCTAGTCAAATAAACATGTCACACGTGCAAGATAAATAATAAATAAATATGTCAGTAAATTAGCTGACAAAAATAAAACACCATAAAGCGTGTAAATAACATTGAATTTTTAAAATATTTTAGGTAAATAAATAACGAAAGTACGTAGAAAAGAAAACTGAGTGACTGATGATCATTAATGGGACCTACAGCAAGTTTGTTTCTCTTTTCGAACCACGTGCTGGTACTTGATGCATAGAAGGACACTTGTCTGATCTGCGGATCCTTTAATGTTCCTGGGAACTTATCTCTATGAATAGCAAATTTTTTTTCATTTCAAATGAATAGATTAATGAAAGATACAAAGATGTTGTCAATTATATAAAAAAAAATGTTTAATCTTGATTTATTTCAAATATTTTGGTTCTATTACATCCATTTTGGTAGCAACAAATTTTCATTAAATACATTTAACACAAAACGTAGTTTAAAAAATATAGCATGTCAATAAACCACTATCACTTATCAATAACCACAAAAACAATTTTTATTATTATTATTATTATCACTATTATCATCCTCATCATCACCACAAATAATAACCTTAATTTGTTTAATAAAAATTGTTTTCTTCTCAGTTGTTCAGAAGTCAATTTTTTATCCAAGAAAGCTTTTCCTGACTTTTTCAAGAAGAGAGCCCACACTCGAAAAACAACTTCCTTCAGAGAAATTGAATTAAAAATTGGATAGATACTAATTGGTAATTGAAAGTGATATTTAAATTTTGAGATGAAAAAACAATAATAAAAATACTGGTAGGCTTTCATGCGCTCCCAACTTCACTAACGCCTTCGCCTGCTCCATCAATACAAACTGATAACCCTCATCAATATTCCATGGTCGATAATCCTTTTTATTTGTCGTCGGTTTGTCTAATAAAATGGTTTTAAAAATATTATATAAAAATTAAAAATAAATAATAAATTTTAGTGGCAATAAAATAGCAAAAAATGATTGAGATAATAATAGTAAATTAAAATTTTTTTTTACATAAAAACTAGCAGTTTATAAAATGTTTATAATATTCTTGTTTAGTAGAATAGAGACCTGTGTTTTTAAGAGGCTTTGGAGTTTTGGTGCTGACTTTGTGGAGGAGACTGAGACATTGGGCTGGCAATTGGTAGTCATCGGTATGTTCATGCTGGGTTCCTAGTGCCTACAATTATTACCAGTATCGTATTATCATTACGATTAAATTACATCGCGATTACATTCTATGACGATTACATTACATGATGATTACATTACGATAATGTTGATTACTTACCTGACTGGCCGTCCCGCAAAAATCGCAGTAGTGCGTTCCGTCAATCAGGGAAAACTCTGTTGATTGGCATGAAGGACAAGTATTTTTGGCCATTGCAAATCAGAACAAAATGAAAAATATGATTCAGCTTATCGAGCTTTAATTTAGGTAGGAAATAACTAAACTAAATCTTCTTAGCTAAATCCTTTAAAAATCCCTTTCTTTCTCTAATAACTTTCATCTTAAACACGGCATGCCCTTTTAATTTTTTTGAGATTTGTTTACATAGAAGCAACAACTGTAGCTAAGCGATTCCTGCTATTTACAAGTTTTAGTAGTACGCGAGTACGGGTAAGTACTCAACGCCTGATCATGAAAATGTTTGATTTGGTAATGGAAATATCGACATTTTTGAAATATAGAAACCTGAATCGACCGAATAGTTATCATTTTGAATGACTGAACACGCACTTAAGTTGGATATTTTGGAATGCAGCACCGATATTATGAATTAAGCGGTTGTTATTTTACTAGATTCAAATAGTACTTACTCTCCTGAGCATGAGAATGTATAATTTGGTAATGGAAATAACATTTTTAAAATATATTAACATGAATCAACCGAAGTTTTAATATTTGTATTGTTGAATATGCAGTTTTTTTACAGTGGCGTCGATAGTTAATTTAACTGGTGGATTTTAATAGATTCATTTAGTAGGCCTGAGCAACTTCATTCAAAATGACGTAAAAACTTGCAGGAAAACAGATGCTTTTAATCAAGAAACCACAATAATTTTATTTATTAACGTTCGTTTCGTGAAAAAATCCAATTTTGTATAACTCCACCACACAATTTTTCTTAACGAGAAACTTGATATGTAATTTCAAAACCAGTATTGAAAAATATAGAAAGATTTTTGTTCTTCTCAACAAACAACAATTCACAAACGCAAAAAATCACTTACTGAAATGTTGGCATAATTGTCTTGAAAGTTATCTCTAAATTTATGTAGCATTTTATATGTAGCATTAGCTTTGTGTGATGGTTGATGTGATGGTTGATTAATTCACTGATTCATTGGTTGACATTCATCAGAGACGTGAACAGAACTTTCCAAACAGAATTGATGACAACTTGAACCGGAGAATTGTTCTACAATCAACAAGCAACAAAATAAATGTTTTTCAATTTTTTAATGAAATAATCAGAAAAAGCCAATATTTAATGACAGCTTCCATAACAATAAGATCCTCTCGATGAAGTGAATTCTTGTGACACACGATAGTAAATTGTTAGGATCGGTGGATAGTGCAACATAGTAATTATTTCAACGTTTTATAGCAAAATGAATTAATAAATAAATGCTTCAAACTGTTGTTTATTATCGAATGTAAATTTTACTAAAATTCATAATTTAAAACTTTTTCATTTCAACATTATTAAGTTTGTTATTTGTTTGTCAATTTTATTACACGATTTCAATCGAACCCAAACTCGCGAGTGTTAAATACTAGCAACGGTCAATACGGACGTAATTATAAGTCACTATTCAAATATCAGGCCATCACACATCTTCTAAGTCATCATCTCGCCCAAAAGTAACGTCATCTTTATCACCACCACCATAATTAGAAGTGCTTTTCACTATTTCCCCCATTGTGCTAGGGCTGGTAGGCGCACAATAGACAGCCGATGTTAAATCTGAAAGGTTGATCAGAGGGTAAGATAGGTCGGTATTGTTGTTGCCACTGGTTGAGTTGTAGGCATTACGTTTTCTATATATATGATTTTGTGTGGGTAATTTTGGCAACTGTTTGTTTTGTTGCTTGACTTCATATAAAAAATTTTTAGGTGAAGATATCCGTTCCAGAAAGTTGTATTTATCGTTACATTCATTTGTAGAAATAATTATTTGTTGTGTTGAATGATCTTCCGTTAACATGTCAAATTTTTTAAAATTTTTCGCGTAATTTGAATTGATAGTTTCATTTGGCAGGTGAGTTGCATTATTTTGATGCAGAGGAGGTTGTTCCATGAGTTCATGTTTCGCCGCCCCACGCAACTCCGACCTGCTGAGAACAATCTTCTCGAGAGCATCAACATGTGATTCCACCGTGGCCAGACTCCCATTCATGTCACTTTCCATTCGCTGCATGACGTTCGCTGAGTTGAAATTTTTTTCTAATCTTTTGAGGGTGGAAAAAGTAATTTGTTATCATTGATGTTATTAATCTGATTTACAAATTATTCTCAAATCAATTTCAATTTAACATTTAAACATTGAAAAATTTATTTTATTGACTTTATTTCAAAAATTTGCCAAGTAGAATTCTGTGTAGGACTTATGTTTAAAAATTTATTATTTGCTGCACATTAATTTACGTTCAATCTTTTTTTAATGTTCTAACGTTGTAAATTTGCTGCCCATTAATTTGCTATGTTCTTTTTGTTATGTAGGAAGTAAATTTAACTTTTCAAGTTTCAACATTTTGAAATTCCGAACAAATACCTAACTTTAAAGCTTTTTGATTGTCCGTTTGTTTATCATTGGTTGTGGTCCGTCGAGCTCTGTTTTTGTGGAATGATTGGATGCAGCCGTCTTCAAAGTCGTGCAACTTCTCTAGGTCCTGCTCATCCAGAAATACCTCTTGCAAAAGAAAATATACAAGGTTGTAATTTTTAATTCAATTCAATAAGGTGTTTGTTCGGCAAAAACATAAATACAGGAGACCTGAAAATTGTTTATATAGTTATTTTTATTTATTGTAATATATTAACAATGCAAATTGCTTACAATTTATTTCAAATTTATTTCATTGCAACTGAAAATATTTTTTTACGAAAGCTGTAACAATAACACCACACCACATCACACCACACAAAAACTTTCGCTTATATGATAATTACAGTCAAATTAAACAATGGCTAACTTAGTCCGCGATCGAAAAACGTTTGCTTCTTGGTACAGCACATGAGAAGGTATCTAAAAGTGATGAAGGCGTGGTTGATGAGGATGAACGGAGCAGGCAGGATGGGTCTCGTTTCGTATTTTATTATCAAATTGTAACGTTGGAATTTCCAAACAGTGTTCGAATGGGCGTATATTCTCATGAAAACTCCGCTGTAAAGTTTTAAAAGAGTATTGAAATCATTGTCGAGGCATCAAACGTAAAGAAGTAAATTTAAAATAAAACACTTAAGTTGGATCATTAACAGCAGTAGATTAACAGGAGCCTTTATATTTATTTTCAAATAACTTTTTGCACAAAATCTTCAGCCAACTTGATGACAGCAATGAGAAGACTGAGCAGGACAATGATGCCAACCGCCAAGTACACAGCAAAGATAAAAGGCACCAGCCACCTTCCAGGCACACATGGAAACTCTTCCTCGGATGTCACATCATCCACGCAATCAGCTGAAATCATGATTGAAATTATCGGTAAATTGGCGTCTTTTATTGAAAAAGAATATTTTTCTTGGATTATTTTTAGCAACATAAACACATAAATTTTATGTTGCTAAAAATTTAATCTTGATCCATTTTTAGGTCATCTATGAAAAATGAAAACTTTCAAAGTTAAGAACTGAACTAACGCCAGATTTCATCACTATAGGTTTCTCCGTAGAGCATGAAGTAAGGCTTGAGAAATATTTTTCTGACCGACGACCACTTGAAATCTTGCTCCGGAAACCAGAGGGATTGTCTGAATGTTCCAAAGCTAACTAGGATGACCAGAATGTAGAATAGGAGATCTGAAGAAACCCTAAACTAAATTTGGTTCTTATTATGAACAGCAATAATAATAATGTTGATGGAAATTATGCAAGTTTCAAATTATTAAAGTTAACGTTGATTATCTCCTAAAAATTGAGTTTATCACTGTGTAAAATTTTCGAAAATGCACTAATATTTTTGATTTAAAAAAACCAAAGAACCTTATTGAATAAATTAAAACTAAATTGTTTTCCAAAGCAGGAACATCACAAACAACTTCAAATATTTCCGCCCCACACACCCTTCTTCCAACTCACCATCTTCTTGAGAATTGTTATGTACGGTCCGAACTTAGGACCAATGACGAAGAACTCGACAAATTTAACGATGCACAGCATAACAGTGAGGGAATAAAATACTCTGGAAGTTGAATCAAAGTGGAATCGAAGAGCGAAGCCAATATAAAAGAGGCAGATTGATGAAATGTCGGCAATGTTCCAAAAATCATTGAAGAAGATGAAGACTTTCTGTCTTATCTTTGGGGCATCACACGTTACGAACTGTGAGTGCATGCGTGAGTGTACGTGCGTGAGTGTGCGTGCGTGAGTGTGTGTGCGTGTGTTTGTTTGTATGTGATAATCGTTAAACAATTAAAATCGACACAATTTATTAACTTCTCTGAATTTTTCCCCTGTGAGAGCACACATGTAAGCAAGGACGTACCACTCTGCAGCGGTTCTGCGTTCTGCTGGTGTGGGCTGGATGACCATGTAGAAGAATAACAATGCAAATACGCAGTGGCCGATCTAAATAAAAAATTTCTAGTTTATGTCACAGTTAACATTTTGTCTGTTTTTAAAATACTCAAACACGTTATTTAATTCATTCCGCTAGAAAATAAATGAACAACACTGAAAGAACTGAAATAAAAACATGTCACGGACTGCATGCATCCAGAATTTTGTGATGGGAGCTGCATAAAAGTGAATGATTTTGCTACGAAAGTGAAGTTGACTGCGTTTGATTGAGATGTTGTTGCCTTCCATGGGAATGTTCGTCAGGATGGGTTTCGATCTGGCAGGCAATTTATCATTTCATCTCCAGAGTGTATAATCAACTTTTAATTACAATTGAAGTCGAGTTATCGTCATCAGCAAAGTTCAAAAAACGAAATTAAAATGAAATAAGTTTAATGAACTTTGAAATAAATGTATAGAAAGTGGAACTAGAGGTAGTAGGACTCTTAAAAAATGAAGATTTCATGAAATGAAAAACAACCCTCGCCGCATCTTGAGACGAGATTTGGAAGGCGAGAGAAAGTACTTTGAGAATTCTTTCACGTGTGACGCCCGACGCTGAAAATTATGACGCCAGAGTTTGAAACAACTCTCGTATTTGTTATCACATTTATAATTATCACCAAACCATCATCACATTTGTTATAACCACCGTTAGTTGACTAACATCAGCGTCATAGTCGTTAATGTTTTTTTTTTGTCAAGTTATCATCATCAACTTCATCATTATCACAATCATTATTATCATCAGCAGTTCTATTATCACCAACAAATTTATCATCATTATCAATATCATCATCAACAAAATCATTATTAATATCTACAACATTGTCATAAGCAACGTTAACATTGCCATTACAAAAATTTTTATCAACACACCATGACCGTTTAAATCAACATCGTTCAAATTGATATCGCAAAACATCTTCATAATCATAGTAAGTACTCTCCTTATCCAACTAAACTAACATCATCTCAATCATCATCATCGTAACCATCATCATCTTAATGTTTAATCATCTTAATGTATAATCATCTTAATGTATAATCATCTTAATGTATAATCATCTTATTGTACAATCATGTTAATGTATAGTCGTCTTAATGTATAATCCTCTTATTGTATAATCATCTTAATGTATAGTCGTCTTAATGTATGATATAATCGTCTTAATGTATAATCATCTTAACGTATAATCATCTTAATGTTATAATCACCATAATGTATAATCATCTTAATGTTATAATCATCATAATGTATAATCATCTTAATGATCACCATCGTATAACAACCAGGCGTTCTGTAAAAAGTTGTGGTCCATCTTGATTAGTGGCACTGTTCATTCCTGCAGCCGCAGCTCCGACAGCAGCTAAAGCAGCAGTTGCAGCAGCTGCGACAGCTGTCGATGATTTGCCAGATGACGAAGGAATGTCGATGATGGCGTTCGGTAGATTGAGTTGTTGAAGTTGGTGCTGATGCTGTTGCAAGGTCTGGTAATGTGTATTTGAATATTGGCATTTAAATGGCTCTCCATTGAGTGTGGATTAATCACAAATTATTACTTTTGTATGCATTTTGTTTTTGCTTTCACATAGTTTTTTTCATTTTCCCAACTCATTCAAGTTTTAACAAAACAAATAAGCTAAGTCAATCCAAATCTACGATGTGTGCTATTTGCAGCCTGCATTATTTCAACATCCGCGTCATTTTTGCTATAAGTCGTGCAACATGAAACATCCGTGCTACGTGTAATTTCTTTTTAAATTCCAATTAACTTTTTGTTGTGTGATTTTTGATTTTATCTAATAATTATTTCAGTAAACTGCGAAAATTGTCTCCTTTATTAATAATAGGTATTTAGGAATCGAAATAAAATTGTAATTAACGTTTCATGGCACCTGGTATATAATAGGATTTTCGTTATCTGAAGCATGGGAATCTGATTCTTTATCGTCATCATCTTCGTCATCACCTTCTTGTGCGTTCTGCTCATATGTAAGACAGTTGCTATATATCAACACTCATAACAATATAATTATTTAAATGTTGGTATCATTTACGTTTAATAAATAAAACAATTTACTACTATGTAAATCGTAAATAATAAATTCTTTTTCATATACTTGTGTTTGAGGCATGATCTCAAGCTCTTCGATACTTTTGTAGTTGAAAAAGAAAATCAGTGGAAAGCAAAGAATGCCAAATATGACCTGGAATGAAATTTGTATTGTATCATCACCCTTGCTGATATTCCATCATCATTTTGTCCTGTCTGTCCTAGTCCTCGTTTGATATCATTATTCATCATCATTAACATAAAAGTGTTATCTCAACATCATCATCATTAGCATTAACATCATTATCGTCGTTTTCATAATATTCATCATCATCATCTTCATCAACAACAACATCAACACGATAATCATCGCCACCTTGATACTTGGATACTTGCGAGTTCGCAGTCCACCCATCCACATTTCGGTCAATAGCACCTGGCAGCAGGTGTGTGCCAGGAAGTTCATGTTACGATCTGCGTTGGTTTGGGATGACGTGGAATGTACGGAAACTTGCGAATTTGTGCGTGCGTGCATGTGAGTGTGTGTGTATGGCCATTGTTTTGTCTATGCAAGAGCTTGTTTAGCACGTGTGTTCTAGCACATGTGTTTAACTGCTCTTAACGTATGCGTGAATGTGTGGTGTGTGCATACATTTGTTTGAAATGTGTGCATATATGTGGATCTGTGTGAGTCTAATTCTTACTTCGTATAAAAGATTAATATTTGAGTTTGCAATAAAATCCGATCTACCTGCCACAGCCAAACTGAGGCACGTCTGATTGCTCCAATTGCTGAGTTCGTACGTAAGAAGCAGCTTCGTCAGCTCGCTGTCGATCTTACAGTAGTGGTTCAACAGTTCGGTTGAAAGAGCAACAAATTCCCTGGCATGGTACGTGGGGTGATCTTGTTATTGTGGCATAAAATTAAGATGCTGAGTAAGAAGATATGTAACTTTTTATAGCATGTAAAAATGTTCGCCTATATTATGCTATAAAGCTTTCATTACGTTGTATCTGTGTTATGTTTGTATGTATGGAACATAATGCTCGAGTGTTACAACGCTCACTGATGGTGTTTGTCGATTTCGTAAGAGGCGCCCACATCATCTTCATCTTCGTCGGCCTCCCTGGCCATGCCACTGTACAGTTTGCCCGCTATCAAGCACTTCGTCAAGTTGGTACAACATCATTGGTGTTATGTCCATTTTAGGACAAAGTGAATGTTAAAAAGTTTTAAATGGGAATGAAACGTTTGAAATCTGTAATATATCAAGACACATCAAAACAATTTCAAATAACGCTAGTCCAGTATATTTATTTTAACTTTATTTGAACACAATAACGACTATTAACTTTTTTCTGTATATTCAAACTATCTCACACAAGTGTAAAATTTTCTTAAACGTTGGAAACCTTAGCCATGGATTCCTGTCCCATGCGCCACATGAACCTGGCCATGTTGTGCCTTCGCAAGAGGACAGCCCACATCATCAGTTCACTGTAAGGGTACTTGAAGGTATCTGACAACAAGTGGTTGTAGTCGTCGTCGTTTGTGGAAGTCGTCGAAGTCGTTGAGGTTCTAGATGCGGTGGAGATTTTGCGGCTCTGTTGAAAGAAATATTAATGATAATAAAAAGTAATACATAGTTTTTTTTTTAAATTTCAAATTATTGAAAAACAATAAATTATTGAAAAACAATAAATTATAAAATAAATTATTTTCATATAAATGCTATGAACTTTTATCTTTGCGGCATTGTGCAGCAAACGGAATTTCCTCTTTCCATACAAAGATTGGAAGGCCCCGCCCATTAGTTTATTTATAACTTGGCCAATCTCGTACAGGCTGAATCTATAATTAGACGGCACATACTATTGGATGGAAAGTTTGGATTCGTTAAATTAAATTATTTATTTATTTGTTTATTTATTAATAAACACTAAATCGTTTAAAATCACTAGCAGGTGTAAAATTATATAAATGCCATTATATTATTTTAAATAGATAAGTGTGGTTATTTATTACGATTTTTTTCTTGAAATTGTATATTTGTAATCGCCGAATTGGCGCGAGAAAGTAGATGTAAAAAAATGGCCTAGCTGCAATTGAGTTAACATTTGACGGAGGTGAAGTAGTCGTAAGAGTTAAGAATCTAAATATAGAAGTGTTCTAAGATAACTAGCCATGTAAAGATTGCAATTTGTCATTGTGATTGTTGAAACGGCTGTCTGTCATTGCGATTATGTTAAAAGAACTTTCACTTGCGATGTGACTGTGGTTACGAAAAGGAAGATAATGAATGATGTCATCATTGATGACGTCGATGAAAGGATGATGATGATGAGGAGGAGGATGGCGACGATGATGATGATGAGTTACCGTTTTCTGTTCGCTGAGAAGATGTCTCAATGTACTGGTTGGATCAAATCTCTTGAAATGAAATCATTTCATTTTGAAATCGTTAGTTGGTTCATTTCATACATCATGATCATCAATCACATCACAGGTTATTAATTTTTCATGTGGTAGATATATCATCTTCATCATTCTTATCATCACCATCATCCTCATTTATGTTATAAATTTTGTGTGACTTTTTTTAAAACTAAAACGACATATTTATTGAACTTTTTAGCTCAATAGTTTCAAATGTCTTGAACAATTAGGCAGTTGGTTCAACAATTGAAACAAAATTTAATAAATCTACAAATTTATCTACGATTGATTAGAGCAAATAAATCTTGATTAACAAAACTAACAGTTCTGATACCATGTTTAAGCGCCCGCGTTGATTGTAAAGGCCTCGTTGAATTCAAAACCTGTTTGTTGTTGTTGTTGCTATTGTTTTCGTTGTTGTTGCTATTTTTTTGTCGTCACCGCATGAATTAGAATTGAATAGTTTTTAAAAACATTATTTCTAATCAAAATGTCGTCAGTAATGTTAAAATGTACCACGACTACCCGCCTTACATACTGTACCATGTCTACCTATCTTACATCTGTATTATGTCTACCAACCTGATTATACAACTCCTCGAGTCTTTTGATGGTCAGCCACATTTTCACATTCAGTCCACTCTCGATTAACAACTGGACAAATTCAACCCTATCATGTACAAGGGCTTCCAACATCAGGCTGTCCAGAGCTCCTTCCTGCAGTTCGTTTATTTATTTTGCCATTGAGAGGAAAAACTGATTGAATTTTTAACAAAATTATTTCAGCGCTTAAATAACTTGCTAGTGACTCCATGAAGGAAATATTAACATCAGTGGTTACAATTACAATAAACCTTAAATAAATTGATCACTAAAATTATAGGTTTCATTTAATTTTCAGCCAATGATGAATAATTGATATTTAATGCGGCTTCCTATCTTACTTTGCATAAGTGAGCGCAAGCAAGGAAGTGCTTTCTGGCCACATCCACTCTGTTCCACGCCATTGTTAAGTGCAGTTGATACTGCAAACTTGACTTTTGGCCTGAATCATTATTCCCAATAAATTGTTTAGTTGAAGTCATTTGATGAATTAGATTAACTTATTTTTCGTTTTATAATAATGAAACGTAAGCACCTTGTTTAACATTGCAAAAAATGATTTTTATGATACCATTTAACGATAGAATGATTGAAAGACCAACGAACATCTCAACAGGACACTGAGCAAGGCTTGGTCAAGACTCTCCTTTCCGTTCTGTAATCTAAAAATTGTTATCTGACAAAATATTTTAAAATTATGAATTATTATGTTCATTAAGCATACTTGAGCGTGAAAAAAAAATTAAGGAACCGATTTTTTGTGCTTCACGCATAACATTAATTCCTCGAATACATTTTCATAAGCTGAATGTTCCAATCGAGAAAGGTTGGATATCATCGCCTGCAGTCGTTTCCTTGTATTCTGCGACATGCCCCTATTATTTAGTTAAACAGATATAGTTTAGTTTAGAATGTTGGAGAAATGTGCAATTGAACTGAATATATGACCGTATTTGGTATGTATTGTATAAACTTTCAAAAGAAGCATTCTATAGGAAGTTATCATTTAAGCGCTGCACTATTTAATAATGAAACTATCGTAGCCCTACCCATCAGATTGAATATTTTCATGAGCAAATGACAGCAAATCAGACGTTCCACCACTCTTGTCAATCACCAAAACAGGGATGGGCGGTTTGTTTGTGACACAGTCGATTACGGATCGGATACAATTACTGCCACCTCCCATTAGCAATCTTACTACAGGTGTACCATGGTCTTTTGAGCTTCCTAGAAAGTATACCTTAATCATTACACAATTATTTTACTCGCACTATCAGTAAAATTTTATCCGAACCAAACCATAAACTTGAAATGTAAATAAATGGAAACTACTGTTGTTGGCAATCTTCTGCTGGGAGATGTATCTTTCGAGATTCTTGCGCAGAATTATTTCAGAACCGAACTTTCCAACCGATCCATCGTCGACGAGTAGGTAATGAGAGTGGTTGACGTTCAGAACAGTCCCGTCGTTATTAGCTGACGAAAAACTATAAGGCACGGATTTCTGAGTCGTGTCGTTATATTATTAATTATGGATAGATTATAATTTTTAAAATTGAAAACTTCAAATGTCGCATTTGATAGTTAGAATTTCTTAAAATAATTAAATGCAGACGAACGGCAAAATATCTTGCTCTAACATTCCTGCCAATGAGATCTTCCCTCCGATGCACAACTCCCCACGCGACGATGCCGATCCTTACGATGTTGTGCCGGGACTGTCCCGTTGTGTCACCTAATGATTCGTTCAACCGTTTAACAACATCTTCGATTTTAAATGAAAATCGCAATCTACAAACAACAATAAAAGTTATAAATATTTATAAAAAAAATTGATTTTAATTCATTTCTAAACACACTCTATAATTAAAAAAATGTATTGAAACCACTGAGTAGCTATTTTTTGTAAAGATTATTATCATTCAGTTGACCTAAATGAACGCCATCTGTTATGACCCAGGCGCCCGTTGTTTTAGCAGCATTAAAAATCCCTTCGTTGCACACCTCACGAAGTTCAGGTCGAAGGTCATAGTTCACGAAATCTCCGT
Organism: Helobdella robusta; assembly: GCF_000326865.2. Classification (NCBI taxonomy): domain Eukaryota; kingdom Metazoa; phylum Annelida; class Clitellata; order Rhynchobdellida; family Glossiphoniidae; genus Helobdella; species Helobdella robusta. The sequence continues at coordinate 10,670,106 of NW_008703570.1, forward strand.
ATATTGAAATCAACATCTTCGCATTGTCCAGTCGCCAGTGAGTGTGAAGGAAGGTGAGGACGTCTTCCGGGTGGGTGTCGTTAGACAGGCGTATGTACTGGTTGCGTGTGTGGTCGGTTGGTTTGGTTTCATTTTTTAACGTTTCACAAAAAATGTAAAATTATAAACCTATTTTTGAAAAATTATAGAATTTTATTAAAAATCATGAAAAATAAAAAAAATATTGAAATAAAATGTTGGAGGCAGGCAGCAGATTAATGTTGAAAAAGATAAGCAGTGGTGTGGATGCAAAAAAGCCCGATAAAAAAACATTGATCATTATTATCAAATGTTAAATTTTAAAATCTAAACACCACCTGAGACTTGCCGTTTCGAAATTCTATCGTCCCGTAAGCATCGGTTGGCAGGAGATCTGTGTTTGTCAGGGGATCCCAAACTGGAGGAACTGCATACGAGGATTTAGTGATCTCATTCATCCGCGAGTTTGTGTGCGAGAATTCATCTTTGCCGCACTGGCATCTAACGTTGTTTAATCGTTTCATATGACGGTAACGTGTTTCAACTCACAAATTTAGGGTTTATTGAAATGTTAATTATTCTGTCAAATAGAAAAAAAAACTTGCAATAAATTTTATAGTTAAAAATCAATTAATTTTGCGTTAACTCTTGGAAGGGCTCATACCTGTATAGCTTAAACTACCAACAACTCTAAGTTAATTTACTTTGGTCAGCTTGTGTAATTTGAAAATACAAATTTGTATAATAATTTATTAAAAGAACATTTTAAATTATAAATAAAAATTGTTAAAAACGAAGAAAACAATTGAACTTTGTGTAATCATTAATTTCAGGCATGAATTGGATGCACTCTCGCTTCTTGAACGTACGTTCTATCCATAGTGACTTTTCGTTGCAACATTTAATCTCAATAAAACAAAAAGCTATTAAATTTTTTTGCGATTCAAAACGTGAATTTAAAGACAAATTTTTCGAATTAAAATTAATTTGCATTAAAATTTATACCCAACGAAATGAAATTATGAAGTGAAATGAAAAATTAACAAACAAAACATTTAAATCACACTCATGTAAAAAGAATAACCCATTATAAACGAATTTCAAGTGATGATCAAGAACGTGACAACAATAGTACTTAAAAACCTGATCGCCAACGACCGCCTCCCCAGTCAGAATATTATCTGCTTGTAGATAAGACAGCATGGAATCTTAATAATCTTTTATAAAATTGATAAACTTTACACGGAGTTAGTTACTCAATAGAAAATACTGACATTAGTGTATTTCATAACAATCGTCCAACAGTTCAATATTTTAGTCACTCATACGAACCACATGTGTGCTAACGAAACATATCTGAATTGAACCGCTCTTTACAGACCAATGATAAAACTAGAACAATGTGCACAAAGGTGCGATCGTGTTTAATATTATCATTATTGTTATTACTATTGTTATTATTCTTATTGTTGTTGTAATTGTAGTAGTAGTTGTTGTTGTTGTCCTCAGAAACAATTGTGTGTTGGTTTCAATTTTCATGTCATTTTCGTTGAGTCGGTGCTCGACAAGACATTTTTGCCAGGAAAGAAAGTTACGATATATCCATTTATGCAGTATACTACAGTATTATGTTGGTGTAAGGATTAAAATGTTGAAATGATATATATTTGTATCAACAATTGTATTGTAATGTATTAACAATTTTGTACACACACACACACACACACACGTGTACACACGCAACATGTTTGAAATAATTTATACGGGTGGATTAAATTCAAAAATTTGATTTTGATTAACATTTTTTTAAATCACTATGTATTTATTTTTATGTCAGTAATGTTATTATTGACAATGACTGACTGACACTCAGTTTGAATAAATTGTTTCAAATGAATAGATCATGAAAATAAAAATCTCATCATCAATTATTATTATTAACATGCAATATGCAGTCAAATAGGCTGTCAATTACTATGTACTAATCATATTATTTCTCATCGCTACTTATCATTCACGTCGTCATCATCTTCCTCACAATCGTCATCTTCTTTATCACCATCATAATCATCTTCTTCATTACCACCATCATTTTCGTTATCTTCTTCAACCTCATGTTTATCATCATCTAGAGACAAGCTTTTCATAATCTGGAATTTGCCGATTCTTCTCCATGGATTTACAATTTTCTTTGTACAAGCACTCCGTCTAAAAAATATTATTTTATAATAATTATTATTATTATTATTAGTTAAATTGAAATAATTTTTTGTATAATTAATCATTCAAAATCGTCATGTTTTATTCTTTATATATATATATAGGTACAGAAACTTCTTAACTTCAACCCTCTCTCCACATACAAGTTAAGTTATATTATTCACTATTGGAAATGATTACAATCGAAACAATTATTATCAATGTAATTAATTAACACTCATTATTAATTTAATTAATAAAATAATTAATTAAAAGTATCAGAAGTTAGTTAGTATAGTTAGAAATGAATTGAAGAAAGGTTGATTACAAATTTTTTGTAGGTCTCGTAGATTTCCACAGCCTGGTTAGAGGTGAAAATTATTCTCCCTTCGCCCGTTGAACTGTGGCTGTCAACAGTTTTCAGATTAATAATTTTATACAAGTTAATATAATAAATTAATTTTCAAAAAAATTAATTATCAACATTTTTTTAATATTCGATTGTTACGGTTGTTAATATTTATGAAAAATGTTTGATTCCAGCGTGTCTTCACTTGTGTATTTTGCTAAATTTTTTAACTTGTAGCATTTCAGTCGTTTTTATAAACATCTAGTTTTCTTTACTTTCATCTACAAACTGAATAATTCAAAAATTGTATCGTAATTTAAGATTGAACATCTGACAATAATACAAACACAACCAAACTAAAACGTTAAAAACATTCGCAAAGAGGACTAAAAAAACATTCAAACCTGTCAGTATGGATGATGAAGTGATTAGGATCAAATCCGTATTTCTGTATAGAACCGCTGTTCCATTTTATCAGGAATGTAGCTAGATTTTCGAAGCTCCATAGCACAAGTTCCTTGCCAGTTATTTCCAGCCTGCAGTGCTGGGGCTCTCTCCATGGAAGGAATGCACATGGCATGACGACCACGTTGAAAAATGCTGACTCCCCTGCTAGGTTTCGTGTTGTGTGTTGTTGTTATTGGTAGTGTTGTTGTTGGTGGTGGTTTTGTTGTTGTTGTTGGTGGTGGTGGTGTCGTTGTTGTTGTCAAGATGATTTGTAGTAGTAAGCAGATTTAAATCTTAATACTGTAATTAAATTTTTTTAAATATTAATAAATTAAATAGTAATTTAACAATGACTATAAATTTATACCGAGCCATAAAACCAACGAAAACATGATCAGACATAGAAACTAACAAAATTTAAAAAAAAATTTTACGCATTTTTGGCTTAGAACTTGTTCTCTGGACAATGATGTTGCTACTGCTGCTGCTTCTGCTGCACATGGGTGGCTGTGGAGTGGGTGTGGGTGGTAGTGGAGTAGTGGGAGGTGATTGCTGACAGAAAACTGTAGGCGGAGGAGGGGGTAGAGTAAGGGTGACACCGTTGAGTGCATGCATCCAGACCTCAGCGTCGTACACTGTGGTGTGGTGTGGTAAGATAGAGATGTTCAAAAATTGGTGTCAGTGTATGAGTTGTGGTAGTTTGCACTTTGCGATGTTTTCAGCATGGCGTTGTTATGTTTTGAAATTATGATATTTCAGAAAGCTTTTGTTGACGTGTTAATGATTTTTTCTTAACAAAAGCTGAATAGAATATAATTTGTTGCTTCAATAATATGTTTGATCATAATTTTGTGCGTCTGCATGTGTTTGTTTGTATTGTGTAGTGTGTTTAGGTGTGTGCATATAAATTGTTAATATTTGTTTACAATTATTTCGTTTTTGTTTTAATACACGTATGAATATGTACGAATATTAAAATAATGCCCGTTAGTTAAGAACCAGGATGCTAACTAGAAGTAAATACTAAAGAACGCTGATGCTAATTATGCTGCTAGTTGATTACAATTCATTTGATGTGGATGATGAAGATGATGAAGATGAAAGTTCTGGCAGTGTTGACTACGGAAATGATGACGATGATGGTTGAAAAACGTAAATAATGATAATAATTATTCAATTCTACTCATCTCAATTATGATTACGATAATTATAAAGATGTTTAATAATAATAATACCTAGAACAGTTACGACAATAATATTGATATGATATCTATATTATAACAATCATATAATTACAATTCTATAATTGTAATAAAAATGTTGTCTTGTATTAATTTAAAGATGACTGATGAAAACGTCCGTTTTGGTTAAATAGTTAGGACGAAAATTTTTAGAAAAGAACAATGGCTATTTTCATTGGAAAGCTATCATTGAGACGGGTGTTAGCTAATTAAATGCAACTATATGATGAAATTATTTAATTGTTACGAAATATTAAAAGTTAATAGGTTATCTATTTAATTATAAAAATAAAAAATTAAATACGGATATCATTATTGATGATTAGTTAGGCATTTTTAATTCAACCAAAAATTAATCTAATCAGCAGTTTAAAGTAACATTGTTTTAGATATATATATTTAGGCTGAAATTTCGATTCAAATTGCACGCAAGATAATGAGGTCAGCTGATTTTATATCCAAAATTTGAATTTTATAATTTCAACGTATTACATTATAACATAAAATATAACCCTAAAATTAAGCCCAGCGCTGGATCAATAACAGAATGTCAAATAAATAACATTAATAGAAATAACAATTACAGTTGATGTTAAAATGATTGATGAAATTTAGTGTAAGGGAATATTAATGTAATGAAAGACATGATCAACAAACAACTCACGTGATTGGGTGATAAACTTTTTAATGTTTCCATCGGTAAAATGTAGGAGGATGCCACATCGAGAGCCCTTGCTCTCGATGTGGGCTCTGTCTCCGGGGAAAAGTGGTACCGTGCAAAGGGGGGGTTTGTGATCGCAGTCTGAAAATTTTTCGTGGAATTCAAGTTTGTGGGAGACGTAGACGTCGTACTGGCGAAGAAGGCGCAACCATTGGTGCTTGTAGGTAGAGCTCTTTAGGAGGTTGTTTTGTTGTGATGTTGTTTGTATTGTTTTTTGTTGTTGTTGTTTTTGTTGGTGTTGTAGTTTTTGTTGTTGTAGTTTGTGGAGTGTTGTTGTTTGTGGGGTGTTGTTGTTTGTGGGGTGGTGTTCTTATGATTGTTGGAGTGTGTTAATAAAACTATTTTACCAAACGACGATGATGATGATAAACAAAGAAATGACGATGTTGGCTTGTAATAATAATGATGAACTTGACAATTCAACTATACCTACAACCGCAATTGTTCCTAAAAAAAAGTAAAGCTAAGGAAAATGAATGATCTGATAAGATAGATGGAATGGAAATGAGCATAAAACAATAAGAATCAACGTAACGTAATTGGTGTTGCTAACAAAACTTAGATTTACAGTTCATCCATTCACTCATTCATTGATTCATTTGTATTCGTTCGTTCATATGTTTATTCATTCATTTATTCATTTATTTGTTCATTCATTCAAAATCCCTAACTCACCAAATAAGATTTGACCTTGACACTGACCAACCCCTCCTTCACAACTTCACAGATTGGCGTTGTTAACATATTCCTCGTTTTGCCGTTAATGTTTTACAATCTTTAGAGATTAATTTAATTTTGTAAATATCTTCGGTCGATTGAGCAAGAAATTTTAAATGTTTATAACAGCAACAATAACAGCATTAATAATTGTTTTTTTTTAATTAATCAACTGTTAAATTCAAATTATTAACCAATCATAAGCCGCAAAAGTTTGGTCTATTAATTTTATACAATTATTTATTTAACCACATAAAAAATATCTTGAAGTCACTTGATCAATTACCTATCGAGATTATTTAATACTCTTATCGGTTTAATTTGAATCCAACTCATCCTATGTGTATTCATGTGTTTCCGTGTATCAAACTTCAAAACAGTCACAACAACCACGCTACCATGAGTTATAAATTTGTCGAAAGATTGTTAAATACGTAAAATGCATCCGCCCATTTATATATGCAAATATATGAAGGCACTTTGAATAAATTATATATTTATGTTATATATTAACATGTGTATATATTTATGTGTGTTATATATATATATGTGTGTGTGTGTGTGTGAGTGTGGTATGTGTAAAATTTATTGACGCAGATATATATGTAGACCAACAATAAAGTTTTTTAAACGTGCACACATATAAGTACACGTACAAGTACAATATTTTATAAATGTTAAATGATTTCTTAAGCAGCTCTCGAACCAGGTGCGGACGAAAATGATTGAAGGTTTGGTAGGGTAGTTCGTGATGAAAAGTGCAGGTGAGTGCAGGCACTAAACGGAGGAAAGCATTCGAGAAAAAGTTACAAGCAGGTGGAAAAATACGCATGCAAGGAAATTTCTCTAAATATTATTTTAATGAACAAAACAACCAGGTACTCTAAGTATACGAGTGCTGTGTGTGTGTGTGTGGCCTTGAATCAGCTTATTACCTTCTCGTTGTACGTTTTTCAGGAAACTGAGAAGCCGAATAGGATAAAAAAAATTTAGTTTCGGTTTCATCCCCTCACCATGAGTTCACTAAATGTCACATTGTTCGTCGGTGTTTTATTGGCTACCAACAATTTGACTGAGAGTTAATTAGCACGATAACTCATTTAAATGGTTGCCAACATATAAGATATGGCCATCGTTCTGTTATCTGGCGTGAAAATCACATAACAAAAACTTCAATAATAATAATTGCTACAACTGTTATAATAATAATAAAACAATGTAAATATTCGCAGTATCAATAAAAGCAACAGCGATGATTTTAGAAAAGCTTTACGTAAAATAATTTTCACATAAATAACTTTACATACTTTCGAAATAATGTTGGAAACACTGCAATTAATATTACTTCAAGCGTTTTTCAACTTTCAGTAATAACACAGACGTGCTTAGCTCATAAGCATGAGATTAGTTTTAGTTTATTAGTTTTAGAAGTTTTTTATTGGTAGGCACGGTTATAAAATGAAGAATTCTAGAAGGAAATTCATAATTCATATGTAACAACCTACGCACAAGTTGTAGGCTTTCACGTGCGAATTTGCCAATCATTACATATTAAACAATGTTCAGTTAATACTTTTGCGTTGTTAAACGTTAAGGTGATATAACCCCCTTGTGGAGAAATAACTAATTGTTATAAACAAAAACGCCAAGAACTGAATTAATTCGACGAATTAACATGTATTATTGTGACTATAAACTTATAATATATAACTTATACATTTATTTTCTTACATTTCATTGTAGCTTATTGAAATTATTCAAACTGAGAACTTTCAAATCTGTTTGTTTGGTAAACTGAAATCAGTTAAGTTTTGTAAGCACCAATGCCCTTACTCCTGAGAAACATTTCGTCGATTCAATAGATCCCAATTACATTTTAAATGTGCAAACAGTAACCCATGTAACAAAAGTTGTTGAATGTTTTAAAATTTTCCATCTCCCATATGGTACATATTGCATGCAATTGAAATCATAAAATTGTAAACATACATCATTGTAAAATTGTATATTTTATTATATATGCAGCTATAAATGTAACAATCATAAATCTTGATTCAACATCATATATGGAATCAATTAATGTTAATATCATCGTCAGTCAACAAACAACTATTTACATTATTGACGTTATTGTGGGTTTAAAAAAAAGTAAAAAAGAAAATAGATAAAATCCAAAGACGTAAAATAGAATTAAAAAAGGTTTAAAAAATTTACAAACACCAATGGTTAAAAAGCACTATCATCACAGTCCAGTTAGATAACATAGTGAATATGTACAAGCAAGCAAATCCTCTCCACCACTTCTACACACCTCCTCCTAACTGCTACACACCAGGCACTCATCTTTGTTCTTCAGGGAACAGACCCCCACCTCCATGATTTCTGACACTTCGTCAACATTTCCATTAGAAGTGTCAACTTTTCCATTAGAAGTGTCAACCTTTCCATTCAAAGTTTTTGTACCATTTTGAGTAGCGGGGCCATTTTGAATTGTGATATTATTTTGAATTTTCAGTTTAGATTTGTCGACAGTAAACTGGATGGCGTTGGCAGCTGGTCGAGTTCTCAGGTAGTACATGCCCGTCTTCAGACCCTGGTCGTGGCGTTTAGGAAAACGTATTAGGAATGATTTATTCGGCAATTAATTATATTAGTAACTTTCTACCATTGTGCAATAAACATAATCCACAAATCGCATATAACAAATTTCAATGGAAACAAATTCAGTGATTAACTAACATTTAGAAGAATAGCACAAACATTCCAGCTAATACGTAAATTATACGCAATCAACAAAAGTGTTTGCAATCTCAATCCATCGCCCTCACCATCCGCCAGCAGTAGAAATGCACACTGGAAAGCTTTCCATAGGTAGGTTCCGAAATGTGAATGTTCAGTGACTGGCTCTGATCAATGAAGGGGGCTCGATCGGCAGCCATCTTGATTATCGTCTTCTGCGAGATCTCCCAGACTGTTTTGTACAAGCGCTTGATGTGGTAGGGGATGCAGTCGATATTCTGGTTGAAGAATAATTAATTATTAATTAATTAGTGGGCTACATTAAGAAGTTCGAAGAGATAAAATGAAAAATAAACGGTTGATCGTCAACAAATGCAATCGGTAGAGTATCAGGTAGATGAATGAATAGCCAGATAACTTGAAATTTTTTGAAACCTGGACAGATCCGTTGTTGGCAATCAGCAAATTCTTCATGTCATCGTTCCATAAATTTAGTTCAACAAGATCTTTCAAGAGATGGCGATTCACCACCTGCATTTGTAATAAAGATTGAAAGATTGAATGTGAACGCAAACACATCAAAATATAAATAAGTAATCAAATTTATGTCTAAAATCGGAACAACCGTTTCTAAGCCACTAAATATTAACAAACCAACAAAGACACAAACAAACTCTGACAAATTTTCGAACAAACACATATTGAGGAAAACAGAGTTAGACCTGAAACTCCCCGGACAGCACCCTCCTGGTGTAAATATTGCTGGTGTAGGGCTCAAAACTTTCACAGTTACCGAGAATCTGTGCTGTCGAAGCTGTAGGCATTGGGGCCACCAGCAGGCTGTTTCTCACGCCGTACCTGCAGATGAGGGGGTGAGTGTCGAGAGATGACTTTCAAAAGAAGCCTAATGATAAACTTTCAAGAAAATGAATAATCTCTTGCAGAATGAAGAAATATGTTAGCCATAACACCACTTAACAACTCGTGTGTAACCAACAATGTTGAAAATTATTTAAGAGAATTGTAAAAAAAATAATAATTAACATAAGCTAAATCCAACAAAACTCAACATAACGGTAATTTCAGTCAAAATAATTATACTCCAAAGTAAATATTTATCAACATTTTCACTGAAGTTTGATTCAATCTTTAATGTTCATAAATATGCATTTAAAAAATGATTACAATTTTTCATGTTAAAACAATTAGCCTCAGGCATGTTTGTCATTCCATGATTAACGAACAAGACGTCATTAATGCCCACAATAATCCAATGACCAACCAACTTTTTAATGTTTTCTCTGAGCGAGGTCCAATCATGTCGATCTGATGGATCAACATTCCACATGTCAAACTGCAGGATCTGTGGTGGCAGGTGATTGAAGGATGATGCTTGTGCTTGCATGGATGTGCGTGCATGATTCTCAAATGTATAAAATGAGGTACATATGTATGCACGTCGTATTTGTTAACGAACAAGGTTAAAATAATGATATCCTAAAAAAAACGTAAGAATTGAAATTAAGCTGCTCATTTGATTTTCAAGAAGCAATGATGTTAACATAATCTATAGAAACATTATGGAAGACAGTAAGTACCCCCTTGCTGACTGGTGAGTCCTGGTATGTCTCGTAGGGACCAAACTTCTCAGCCAATGAGCAGCTTGCTTTGAGGGCTGCATAATAAATTGTTTCAAAGATGTCCTTGTTCAGTTGTTGGGCCTCTTCACTTTCAAATGGATATCTGATAAACAACATAGTTCAAAATAAATTTGATGTAATTTGAACGTCTGACAAGTTTTGGATGATTTATGGGATGGCAGAAAAAAGGCATGATAACATTAGGCACAAACATTAGGTAATCAAAGATAAAAATTCACATGCATGTCAACCAATCATATGGGACCAGGCCACATGTGACTACTGAGAACTAACCTCATGAGCAGGAAGGCATCAGCCAAGCCTTGAACCCCCAGTCCTATTGGTCTGTGTCTCATGTTACTCACTTTGGCCTGCGGGTAAATTAACTTCTTTTTCAAAAACAATATTTCAACGAAATAATCATAAAATGTACAATTGAAAATAAAAAAAACACACACAACCACAAACCAGCTCACCTCAGGCACTGGGTAATAGTTGACTTCGATGATTTTGTTCAAATTCTTGACTGCCACACCAACAACAAACTCCAGCTTCTCAAAATCAAACGTACGATCTGACTTTACAAATTGGTTCAATGCAATGGAAGCCAAGTTACACACAGCTACCTGTAAAAAAATATATGAACTTTTTTCAACTGGGCATTAAACAAATGAAAGATCCACAATATTTATCAATTGCTACGTATGCTTATTTTGTATACAGAGTTATTTTGATCCTTTGTTACAAATTTATTTCTATTAAAACAAGTGAATCCATTTTAACTATAATTAATAATATTCCATTTTTAATCAACAAACAACCAATCAAAAGGCATGTAAATAAAAAAAATCGAATATTCGATCAATAAACTAGCCTACACCAACTTAACAATTCACAATCAGCCAACCAACCAACCAACCGACTAACCTCATTAGGATCACAATATTGAATAATCTCAGTGCAGAGGTTGCTACATGTAATGGTTCCCAGATTCTGCTGGTTCGACTTTCTGTTACAACTGTCCTTGTACAACATGTAAGGAGTGCCTAAGCAGGTTTTGTGAAATTGTCCAATATGCATCACATATATAGGTCAAGATTGATGTGCATGTAGGTGGGATGTAACAAAAACGGTAAATGTTAAACTTAGGCTGAAAACTGACCTGTTTCAGTCTGTGATGTGATTATTTGATACCAGAGCTCCTGAGCTTTGACAACTCTGCGACCTTTGCCCTTCTTCTCGTACCTGGAATAATTAATTTTTACATCTCCTTGTGAGAAATCAACAGTGACAGCATCTACAGAATGATGAATGTACATGAATTCTTAAAATAGACAACAACCGACAACCACCAACTCTTCATAGAGGGCTCTGAAATCATCACCCCAGGTTTGATACAACCCCGGACATTCGTGGGGACACATCAAGGTCCAGTCACCATCCTGTTCCACCCTCTCCATGAACAGATCTGGAACCCAGAGGGCAAAGAAGAGGTCTCGCGCCCTGCATTCTTCTTTGCCTACGTGTTCATGTTGTTATGATTCTAGTTCATTTATTAACATTACATCTTCGAGACCAGCTTCTGTCACTAGCAATGGATCTTTATAAAAGAAATAACATTATCATTCCACCAGATTAACCACCAATGCTGTTGGTTGTACGGTGCCCACACACAAACCTCGTACAGATATCAACTTATTAATGCATTATACTTATAAAAACTCTTAACATGCAAACTTATAAAAAAAATCAGACTTACAAGCAGGACAAATATAAATATATATTTATACACATACCTGTATTTTTTTTGCAGTCAAGAAAATCGAAAATGTCTGCATGCCATGGTTCTAAGTAAACTGCAAAAGCACCTGGCCTCTGTTTCATTGTTTCATTTTTGTTATGTCTGTATGGTTGTGCTAATTATTCTACTGACTGCATCGTAGTATTATTTACATTTTTATAAGGATTTTTGTGTCTTCATCAATCAACAAATCAATCAACAATAAAACCAAACTGTGTCCATCTTTTATGAGACACACTTAATCAACTATCTTTAATAAATTCATCATCACCGGCCAAAATTCGATCAGAAGAACAGATAATCATTCCATCAATCAATCAATCATTCATTCAATCAATCAACCAGTCTGCTGGCCAATGAAATGCAGACCTTATTTCCTCCTTGGCCCACATACTTAGCAGTGTTGTTGTAGACACGAAGCATTGGAAGCAGGCCATTAGATGTACCATTGGTCTGAAGGTTGTTGGGAAATAATTTGCTGCTAATAATAACCACTGATAAAACAAAATTAATTAATTAATACTTAAATTATATAAAAATAAATATATAAAAAAAACAATAAATATGACACTCAGGTTTAAAAAAATGCATAACTGCAATTAACAATTCCCACATAGAGATAGGGACAAAAATGAGACAAACAAACTCACACACACGCCCGCCACACACACACACAGTTGTTCGCACTCCTCAATCAACCCATATAAAAAAAGTTGGGCTCCTGCCACGAAATTTATCAAAAAACATTTGTAAATTATAAACAAACGTGTGGCAACTATGAAAATAGCAACAACAACAAGCAACAACAACAAGCAAATAGTAGCAACAACAACTGAACCAACCCCGGCAATAAATGTACCAGTAGCTCGAATGCAATGGATGGCCAACCCGACACCCCCCGCCGATTTTGAGATGAGGGCGCATTGCTTGAGGGTGTCGTAGATCCCCTCTATGCTGTCTTCCTTCATGGCTACTAAGAAACAGCTGATGGATGGATGGATGGATTATGTGGTCAAATGAATGAATGAAGACAGACTATGCAAATGAAAGCATGGAGCAGATGAATTTATGGGTTAGCAGCTATGTAATGTTTTTTATTTCTATTATTTAAAATTCATTCACAGTAAGACTCAGAAAATGTTACAACATTTAAGAGATACATTGGTAACAATTGAAGTGGAAAATCACAAAATTATCTTATTTCAAAGATTATGCATGAAAAAGAAAATAAAAATGATACAATTACAACAGTGATCAACCAACAGAATGAAGGAAATAAATTTAAAAGTGAACCTAGATAGCTGGGGTTTGTTCGTGCCAGCATTGAAGAGGGTGGGAGAAGCATGTGTGAACCATTTCTCAGACAGCAAATTGTACGTCTGGTGGATTTGAGAGTAATTCGCCCAATTAATTAATTACTTAACTAATTAATCAGTAATTTGGTTGTTGATGTGATGAGTAAAATGTGAGAAATTTGATTGACTGTTGATTGAGATGACGCAATGACTGATCAACCTCGATGGCAGACTCGATGTCCTGGCCGTGGATGCCAACAGAAACCCTCATGAGCATGTGTTGGGGGCGTTCTGCCACTTTGTTGTCCATCTTCAACAGGTATGATTTTTCTAGTGTCTTTTTTCAATTTAAAAAATTTTCATGTGACAAGTAATCTTGGTATTTTATAACGAAACTTTTTCATACATTATCAATATGATTAAAAATACATGAAACACCAGTGAAAAACAACACAACCATTCTATAACATTTAAGAAAATTTATATTTGTTTTAAATAAATGAAAAACAAGCACAAATTAATCAGTAAGATAAAAAAAGATTAAAAAAAATGAAACAAAATCTCAAAAAAAAATTCAAAACACAAACCTTGAACCCAAAGTAAGTGTATCCATAGTCTCTGTCATTGATGATGGCAGAGTTGAGTCGATCAGCATTTGCCATGACGATATTGTAAAACTCTTTCGATACCAATGGGGTGTTTTGCTCGGTGAGTGGGTTGTAATAGTTGTAGAGGTCAGACACCACACCTGAGGCAGGTGTGTTTAAGGAGATGATTGACAAGCAAGTTACCAAAAAATTACTTCACCAAATTACAAACTTTCAGTTGAAATCACAAAAACATCAGCTGACATCAAGCTGTAAGACACAAACATCGATCAGCCAGTCAATTATTATCGTATCATAATTAATTATAATAATTTCCCATCAGCTACCTACCGCTAAATATCTTCTTGGTCTCCTTATGGAGATTGGACATGGCAATCCTTGCAGCAAGTATGGCATAGTCTGGGTGCTTGGCTGTTAAAGTTGCACAAATTTCAGCTGCTAGATTATCTAACTCAACTGTTGTCACGCCAGGGTACAACCCATTTATGACTTTCATAGTCACTACCACCTAGAAGAATTACATTATTATTATTTGTAGCACAACTCATCATATTAAAATTACTGCAAATTCCAAACAGAGGTTGGTGGTATATTGAGTCAAATGAATTTTTTAACAAGTGTGAGTCAAAAAATCAAATTAAAAAGCATTTGGAGTTACTGTACTTACTGGGTCAACAAAATCAAGGTTGAGTCCATAACACAATTTTTTAATTCTAAATGTTATCTTGTCAAAGTGGATGTCTTGTTTCCTTCCATCTGCTCAGTTATTTAATCATTATTTTAATGTGATTATTTATTATGTATTTTATATATTTATATGTTATATATTTTATGTATTTTTATATATTTATATATTATTTTAATGTGATTATTTATTATGTTTTGAAACTGTTTTGTAATTGTGAAATGTTACTTACATATTTTAAAAATTTTAATTAATGAAATGTTTTATTTTTATTTTATAGCAACAACTTTTATTCCTATCTGAAAGAATCTTTGATATTTGTTTTATTTTAAAAGACTAGCTTGATGAGCAAACGAGTTACATTTACCTACAATTTTAAAAAATTGATTGAGCAAAAAACAAACCTCTTTTCAAGACATACAAACTCTTTTCATTGACCATATTTCTATTTTAACAACTTAACAATTATTTGGTTTGACAATTCAATAAATGCTTGAAAAATATACTAGCAGACAGCAAAGCAGTTTTTTATCACAAATAATGAATTAAAATAGTTGCTGGCTATGGAGTAGCAACGATGATATAGATAGATAGATAGATAGATAGATAGACTAGATAGACAGAGCAGACCGTTTTGAAAATGATATGATATATATATACATATACACCGCGGGCAAGTCTTGCGCGCCAGATGGTAAATATCAATTTAAAAGTTAAGTTCTAAATTTAACAGTTAAAAAGATTTTTAGAAAATATTTTTGAGTTTTATTTTCAAACAGCATAAAACTGGTATCAAGAAACTTTTAAAGATCTTTCAATTCCTTTTGTTTTCCAGAATTTCGTTTGCTGGTTACTGGTTATTGGAATCAAGAATTAAAAGTATAAGTTTATGAACCATGTTCATGAAAGTATACGAACAACCATGTTCATGAAAGTATGTTAAAAGTATATGAACATGATCCATGAACCATCTAATTGTGACATTTTCGAAGAAGGTAAAATAAAAATTAAATGGCAAGAACTTTTTTAAGAATATCAACTTAAAAGAAGGCTTTTTAGCTTGGAACATAATATATTATGTTATATTCTATATAGGTTTGGAGGTTTTTGGTCTATGAGATTCTCAAAAAAATTTATCCTAAATTTGGTTTGTATTGACAATAGCAGTTAATAAAAAATAAATCGCTAGAGGCGTTAATCTACAAAAAATATCTTTAGAACGTTGAATGAACCGGTTTAGTTAATTTAATGGTAACATTCTTTTTCTTCTTTCTCGTACCTTATCCTTTCAGGACAATGGCGACAGTGAGAGCCGTCAGTTAGCATAAGAAAAATTCTGATTTTACTGTTGGTGAGGATGTTTTTCATTTTAGAATATGCATCTTTCGCCATAGCCATCCTTCTTTTAATATCTATATCACATTTACAACCTGATGATTCATATGAATATTCATGTATCTGTCTATTTAATTCATTACTATCCATGCTTATTTTTACCCTTTTTTTTACATCTAAATCATTGAGAGCACGGATACGGTTTTTTACATCTACATCTTATTAATACATTTATTATGCTAATGATAAAATTAAACCAACATTCATTTTCAATTTAATTAAGAGTAGAGTGGAATTGAACCAAGCATCAGTAAATTCCCAACATCGCATTTAAAAATAAAATTTTTAATTTTCTTAATTAAATATTGAAATAAAACAAATAGGTAATATTAGACGTGTGTATTCCTATACAATACAATACAATTCAATACAAACAAAACAATACAGTTCATACATAGACACATTTGCCTAATTCACTTATTCAGTGGATAGAACGGTTGGGTCACAACATTCATATTTGTAATCACAATTTTCAGGTAAGGCGCACTATCATCAACTATTACATCATCAATACATTAATGATATCGAAACGAAACGAAACGATACATGTAAGTACTGATTAAAAAGAAAGAGTACGTTGATAATCTTGGTTCAAGTTTTCATGATGTTATTATGCTCAAATAAATTACTTTATAAGTGTAATGTCGTAATTGTAATGTCGTAATTGTAATGTCGTAATTGTAATGTTGTAATTGTAGCGTCGTAATTGTAACGTCGCAATTGTATTGTTATGATGTGTTGTGTGTATTACTCAATGTTTTCTGGAGATGATGATGACGTGGCAACATCGAACTTTCGCAGTCATACCTTTGATGTAAGAATTAGGGTAAAGTTCGGAGAGACTACACTAACACGATACATATACACACACATTAATATTACTAATAACAATATATATTATTCGTTTTTTTACTCTTTCCTTCGTTCTTTTGTTTGTTCGTTTGTTCATCCATATATTAATTCATTCACCCATTAATTAATTAATTAATTATTCAAATTAATTTGCTTTATTCTTTATAAATCAGTCCTGACGAACGCATAGCCGCTTACAAATCATTCTCTGCTTAATTGAAATTATACGTCAGTTAATGAATACTCTTTTACAACTAAATTCTGATTCACACAGTATGACTTATGTTACATTTGCATTTGTATGCACGTAGAAGCATGGCAGTATTCACGCATGAACGAGGCGTTTTAGTTTGAGCTTGGAGCAAGAAGCGTTCGAACCAGGTCGCAACGACACGAGTCATAACAAACACTTTCAACATCTGATCTAACTGTGAATAAAATGATATAAAAATATTTTCATTCTTCGATATACTCGCTGATAATGACGACGAATGAATAGATTTAAAGATTGATAGGTAATCCGTGGTTGATACGAAGTTACATATTTCAACCTTCTGTTGTCATGCATGCATACTGCGACCATCCCAGTTCTTCTCGAGTCATCATTCAAACAATGCCGGCCGGTTCAGTCAGTGAATTCAATGTATTATACATATAAGGCAACATTTCAAACTCGTGACGTCGTCAGTTCATGTTACAGTTCATGTAACATGTTTGTAGGATTTCAATTGAAGGTTGCATGTTGCATATGGTTGCGTTAAGTAATTTTTAATTTATGCGCTCGTCAAGTCGCTTGTTCATCCTCTCGAAAGATTCATTCACTCATTCACTCACACTCACTCACAACCTCACTCATTCACTCACTCAAATTCTCTATCAATTGCTTGCACAAATATCAAATAAATAAATCATTCATTCATTAAATTCCATTATTTGTTCAATCAATTTATTCACATACATTCATCTCATTCGCTCGCACATACACATTCAGTTGAATCAATAGTTATCAATATATTAAACATATTTATTATCGTCATAACATTCTTTTAAAGAATTAACAACACACACAGACAGACACACACCACACACACACACTACACACACACACACACACACACATAGACAGACAGACAGACACACACTCACATGTAGCTCTGTTAACAAATCATTTATTACCAACGCAGCAAGAACGCCATAATCCTAACACAATGAAAACTTACATATTATCGACAACGCCCGACTCGCTGGTGAAATCTGACTGCCTGCTATTGAACACTCAGATGTGAACATTCAACGTTTCTAAACGTTTAAATAAACATTTTTAAACGTTTACAACAGTTTAAACAAACATTTCTAAACGTTTATTAACAAGGTTATGTAATTGAGTTATAAAATATTATTATCTACTTCAACTAAACGAAGTCATTATACTCAATGAAAATATTAATTAATTATTTAATGTCAGTGCTCTATATTCGTGCTCCGTAACTAAACATGTCTAATTTTGAGTTTGAAATTTGAATTTAAGCGGTTTACCAATCTCACAAATGAGTTTTTTTATTGCGATGATGGACAAGTTCAAGCTAGGATTTCGGTCGTTGATTTTCATTATGCACACATACAAACACACACACACACACACACACACACACACACACACACACACAAACATATTTTTGGCAGTTCGTCCTATTTTTTCTTTAAAGATCTTTACAATTTCAAGCAATAAGTTTGGTCAGTTTTGTTTTATTATTTTTACATATCTACGTCTTAGTGGCTGATGGAAAAATTTATGTATTTTTTAATTTTGTTTATTAATAAATGTGATTAATTTATTGAGTTTATCGTGAATGAGGATTTATAAGACGATAATTCATGCGATAAATTGCTGACGTGCTTTTGACAACAGCAGCAATAAATAAATTGAAATTTATAAACTTTTTTTTCTGCTCATTGTCGAAACATTTTTTTTAATAAAAACATTATAATGACAAAATAATAAGAACAACATTAACAAGTTAAACGACGAAATAGCTAGCTATAACTACATCTAATAAGAGCAACATGTTAAACGATGAAATTGCTAGCTAATACTACAGCTACACACAGCCATAACAATAAATTGTGATATAAAACAATAATGGGCTTGTATAACATCATTAAAATTAAGTTAACATGAAATTTCTCTATAATTTTTCATCATTGCCAAATTTAACTAATGCTAGAAAAAACGCATTGTACTGCTGCTATAGTAGATAAATATGCTGTAACAATGTAACAGCTAACGGCTAGGCAACAACAATTTATGTAACAACAACAAGAACAATGTTAATAACAAAATTACAAATTAACAACAAAGTAACAACAGCAATAACAATCAATAACATGCTATGAGAAAATAAAAGCGATCAGAAAAATATTGAAGTCAGCAGGAAGAAATAATTTAACAATCCAAGAAACACACACACACATACACTCACAACACACACTCACACACTTGACAGATCATGTTTCTAGATGTAACCTTGTTGATAAAACTCAAACATTTCTGTTTAATTTAATAAATTTTAATCAAACCAACAAAAATTTTCAAATTTATTTATTATTGCACAAAAGGTTACTTATATTTAATACTTGATAGATTTTTTTATTGTTCAACAAAATCATTTAAAAATATCTAAAAGCGATGTTTACCTGTACATTGATCACCATAGAAACTACCAAAATAAAAACGGTACAGTCTATGATTACACAATGTTTATACATACACTATGAGTGTATGTGTGTGTGTCTGTGTGTATGTGTGTGTGTGCGTGTGTGTGTGCGCGTGCAATTTTTTATGGATCCGATAACAAGAACTTAAATCAAAAATAGAATAAAAATCTCGAAAATAAAAAAAAATCATTACCATGTTGGCAGAATAATTTTATCTGAATATCTATTTCTGTAAACATTTTATAAACACAATTTTTAAACTATTATTGATTTAATATTATTTTAGCGAAGATATATTAGTATATCATTTATCAACTGTTGCTATCATTTAATGAAATGGCTAATCATTCGGTATAATTGTGTTTATTTTGCAGAGAAGTGCGAGTTTTGTTTGTTTGTTTGTATGGTGTATACACATTGTATATGTAGTATACGTTGTACAGTACATACTCGTTGTGTTGTATTGTATATCAAACCACTTTAGACCGTTATACATATCGTTAGGCCGTCGCTGAACAAATTGCGCAACAATATCCACTAGTCTTAAGTTGCCTTCAATCCAATAACCATGTTTCAAGAAGTTCTTAATAGTAAAAATTATTCTAGAACTTCATATTTTTGTATGCGTTCGTCTATGTGTGTTTGTGTGTGTGTGTGTGTGTGAGTGTACGTAAAAACGTGTGCGTGTGAATTTTGCGTTATCTGATATGCGTCAACAACGACGCATATCAGTTACTGAGAGTATCTCTTCGATAGCTGATACCATCGTCATCACCATCATCAACAACAACAACAACAACAACATTATCATCGTCGACGTCGTCACCGTCATGAATTTATAAATAGCGGCTATGATTATTGTTATTAAATGTAACATAATAACAACCATTAAATATAAAAAGCGGATTAATGTAATTATCTGTTCATCATCATCAGCATTATTATTATTATTATTATCATTATTACTGTTGTTATTGTTATTAACATTATCATAATTACCTAACATTTGATATTTAGGAACAAATAAAACTTTTTTTAAATTGAGGTGCACGCAATTAGATTAGTTATAATGATGATGTTGGTGATGGTGATGATGATAATGACGTTGTTATCATCATCATCATTATTGCTAGTATGATTAATGTTATCATATTATTATTATTATTATTAATGATAAAATAATATAATATTTTTAAAAACAAACATACAAAAGGAGACAAAACTTCTTCATAATAAATCCCAAATTTACAAAATAAAAACGCGCCAAACTTTAAAAACTGAAACGATCAGCAACAAGAATACATTTACTTGACGTCATTGACGTTACTTGATACTTGAGTGTATCGGACTATCGGTATCGAGTGTCGATTTTTTTCTTCTTCTGCCTAAAAATTATCG
The DNA here is from genome assembly GCF_000326865.2 of Helobdella robusta. Taxonomy (NCBI): domain Eukaryota; kingdom Metazoa; phylum Annelida; class Clitellata; order Rhynchobdellida; family Glossiphoniidae; genus Helobdella; species Helobdella robusta. Next base: position 10,690,926 of record NW_008703570.1, read on the forward strand.
GCGATATTCGAAGTTCGATATCCGGCAACACCTCAAAAGTATCGACGATACCGAAGCCAACACTGAAAAAGTGTAACCGATACAAAGTCGGCGATGACGATTTCATCGATAGGAACAACCTTGGTGACTATTATTACTATTATAATAATATTGAATAGGGTATAGTGTAGGTTATTATTATTATTGTTGTTGTTAATGTCTTTTCTTAACTATAGTGTAATTATTATATTTGTATTGGGGGGATTGTTAATGTGTGTGCATTAATGAGCTGTATGATGATTTACTGATTGATTGTGGGCAAAGGTTAATTATTTTTATTGAGTTTGTCCGTGTTTCTGAATTATTATCTGTGTGTGTGTGTGTGAGTACGCGCGCGCGTATGTATCATCAAATGCGTCTGTATGTGTGTGTCGATACATGTGAATGTGTGTTTGTTTGTGTGTATGTGTGTACGCATTATCTAATGCGTCTGTATGTATGTGTTGATACGTGTAATGTGTGTGTTTGTTTGTGTGCGCATGTGTGTGTGTGGTTTTAGTGCTTCTGTGTCAATTTTAAATCAACAAATATTCAAATATAATACTGTTATGAAAAGATGGAGTAAAAGCAAATGCAGAAAATCTTATCTAAGTTTTTGTAATGCTGTTGAACATCGCGGAAATAGCGCTATATAAACTGATTGATTGATTGGCTGAGGAGTTTTAGAATATTGTTTGTGGATACATACAGTTGTGAGACTATACACTACATTACACTACATTACATTACATTACACGTGTGCGAAAGAGTTGAAATTTAGTGGGACAAGTTAGAGTGTTTGTGGAAAAGTTGTTAAAATTGTTGAGGCCTGCCAATAAATATCCAAACATGAAATATTGAATTAATAAAAACGATAATATAAAATGAATATACACAAAACATGGCAGTGTTTTTCGAATAATTTTTTTTTTGCAAAAGAGACAGATGATGTTTTTAATCATACGTGACACAAATATCAGGCATACAAAACAAAGTTTAGTCGGTTGTATAAATTTATAAAAAGTTTCGCCTTATCATAATTTGTTTAGGCTTAATAAATGCAAACAATTATTAACCAAAACCAAATACTTTTTAAATAACGTTTTTAAAGCAATTAAAAAAGTTGAATGAAGTATTTATAGTCGATGTATTTTTCAATTTCTGAGTTATTATATCTATGTTCGTTCGTTCGTGCGTTCGTTCGTTCGTTCGTTCGTGCATTCGTTCGTTCGTTCGTTCTTTCGTTCGTTTGTATTATCATTCAATTGATAAATTATTTTTATGAATTTTTTTTACAAATCCAGATATCGAGGTCTCATTATTTTGACTATAAGCTAAAACACAACGTCGTTAATTATCTATATACACGTGTAAGAATCTTGAAACATATACTAAATGAACTGTGTGTATATATCTCGCATATAAATTAAAAACTTTTATTAGTAATTTTCAGTCTGTGTATATTATATATATATATGCATGTACAGACACACTTACATATACACACAGACAGATACACAAACACATGTATAAGCTAAAATACGCACACACACACGCACGCACGCACGCACACATATATTATATATATATATATATTTTAATATTTTAACTATATAAATATATTTATATAAGTATATTAGAAATACATCACTTTGAGTTTTTTTTCTAAAATTACTCAGCTGAACTATAGAACACTTGAAGCCTTTTACGACAGAGCTAAATAAAAATATAAAAAAAAATTTTAATAATAACAACAATATTAATAACAAAACAACTGTTTAATAACATAAAAATATGTATGACAACACCAAAGTAGAAGTAAAAATGATATATTATATTTCCTATATTTTCTTTATATATTAAATATTTTATACAACCTATAATAGTAATAACAACAATAATAATAACAACAACGATAATAACAACAGTAATAAAAATATTTAATGGTATTATTATTATTATTATAGTTAAAAATACTCTTCTGCCATTCATCACGATACGACAACGCTGGTTACTTGACGATCTTATTAGAAGCCAGCGACATAAATCCATCATCATACATGCGTTCGCTTTTGTATGTGTTTGTATATGTGTATTTCATATTTTGTATTTCAGTAGGTTCGTTGTTTTTTTTTTGTATTATATCATATTATATAGTTTTGTAGTGTATTTTATTGTTTTGTATTTCATTTGAAATTATTGTATATTAGGGGTGGGTAAACTACGGCTCGCGGGCTACATGGCCCGCGAAGCTATTTTATGCGGCCCGCGGAACCTCGTTCGCCAAATAAAAGGTCGTCGGCCAGACATTATGACCAAAAAAGGAGCCGCAAATCTTAAAAAAATTCTCCCCCGGGTCGAAAAAATTTGCTATTTGAGTACATGTGCGGCCCATCAAAGGTAAAATAGTTCTCAATGCGGCCCTCACAGCAAAAAGTTTGCCCACCCCTGCATTATGGTTGGTGAAAGAGGAAGAGAGGCAGAAAGAAAGAGACAGAAAGATAGAGAGATAGAGAGAGAGAGAGAGAGAGAGAGAGAGAGAGAGAGAGAGAGAGAAACAGAGAAGTAGAGATTGAACTTAATGAAAGACAATGAGTTGATTAAGAAAACGTTGTTTATGTTAGCGTGCCAAAGTTCAAAACACAGACTAAATGTTAGAAATTTTACTAATTTTAACAACAAATAGAAAAAAAATTATCAAATCATAAACACAACAACAACAAAAACGATAAAATGAATAATAATTGAGTTTAATTTTGTTATTGACTTCTCATAATTTCTATTATAACATGTGCAGCACGATGGTGTAGCGGTAAAGTGCCTGGCAAGCCGTTGCAGCGACTGGATTTGATCGCAAGGACAGACCTACCTTTACCACGCAATGGGTGATGCGTTGTTTTACGTGTATTTACATGCACTGTGTGTTGGTCGTTGATATCTCTGAAAAAAAACTGAAGAGAAAATTGAGATGAATAGATACAAAATAAAATTTACAAATTTATTCATAATAAATAAACTATGAATAAATAAATATTTCTTAATGAAATTTTTTTTTAATATTGCTGCTATTGAAAAATCGTTCAATTATAATTAACTATAATACATGTAAATAATTCTAATTAGTAACTGAAATGGAAAAAACATCGTCACGCTTAATTTGACTTTTTAGAACCATCATGTGATTTAAATAATATTCAATTAATATTACTATTAAGAATTAGAAAATAATTATATATAAGATTAACTATAATAAAATTAACTATAATAGTATCAATAACAACAACAATAACAATATTTTTATTATAAATGATGATTAATTCTATCTCAGAAGAGTTCAAAAATCAGCAATAACAATAACAAAAATTTTTGCAAAGAGCAACAACAACAGCAAAAACAACAACAACCAAAACAACAACAACAACAACAACAATAATAATAATAACAACAATACAACGACAACAATAACAAAAATACATCATTCAAAAGATGCACAACCATGAAAGAACATTCATTGTAAAAATTAATAAAAATACTGTTGAATATATACTATCAAAACACTCATTCAATCTCAAGACTACAATATGTTTCGATACGATAAGATACAATTTGTCACGATACGGTAATAAATATACAATACGATGTACTAGTGCATGATTCAAGACCATACAATACAAAGCAATACAATATAACACATGAGGATATGATAGAATAAATAAAATACAACACAAAGTAATGCAATACATAACAATACAGTATATTTTAATACGATTTAATAATTTTTCTAGTACCCATTCATTGGTTTTTAGCAGTTTTAAGCTTTTCCTTTAGCAGTTTTTTGAAACACCACGTTTCAAATGCATCGAACTTGCAATATTGAATTACAGTACAATGTTATACATACAACACGATACAATACAGTGTAATACAATACAATACAACGCCGTAAAATACAATACAATACAACAAAATACAGTACAATACAATACAGTGTAATACACTAAAATACAATAAAATATAATACAATATGCACAGGCACCCCATCATACAACACTATATTAGACTACCGGTATACTGTAATATGTTATGTGTGCAAATAGAAGATATAACTCTATCAGTTTTTATTACTGTATTTATTTATTTGCTTGTGTTACATCGTTTTTATGACTGTATGTAATCAAATAAAGTCCTCTTATTTATTCAGCAATTCAAATTATCTTAGCACCACCTCATAATCAAATTACAATTTATTTTTTTTTGCAATAAAATCTCTATTAATCTTGAATGTTTCTTCAATGAATAACCGCTACATTTTCGTTACATTTGCGTGCTTCATGCTTCCATTGTAGAGCTGTTATTGTTAGATGGATCGTTACTTGACTGACAGCACCATTGCCTGATCTTCATAAGCCTGGTAACTAGAAAGAACGAGTCTTTTTGAGTTTTTCGCTATTCTTTATTCTCTGTAACTAATAACAAACAAACACACTCACGCACACAACACACACACACAAAACACACACATACACTCTTAAACACACACTTACTCACACATTGACACACACACAAATCTATCTACACGCTTAACACACATGTAAAACATGTATTTATAAATGTTAGCGTTGATATTTATATAGCGCTTGTGTTAGTATTAATGATAATATTTATATAGCGTAATCTCAAAAGTTTTCAAACTAAATTTAAATTGTCAAATAATGTTCCTCTCATAAAATAGCAACAAAATTTTAATTATCACAATAATTTAATGATCGACAATTTTTTAAAAACTTGTAAAATCTTTCCAAACTTCTGTGTGTGTGTGTGTGTGTGTGTGTGTGTGTGTGTGTGTGTGTGTGCAGTGGACGAAACCACGGAAAAACTATAGCCGCCAAAAAACTATCATTTGTTTCTCCCGCTCAAATTATAATATAAGTGGGTGTATGTGTGTGTGATGTGTGTGTGTGTGTATGTGTGTGTGTGTGCGATGTGTGTGTGTGTACATATGTATTTATATATTAGTATAATTGGAAGTTAATCATTTTTACTGGAAAATTACATCTGAAAATTGAGGCGCATTAAAGTTTATATAATGTATTACATATGTTATTAAAATTTATTCTAAATGTAGTGAGTAATGTTCTGTGTTTAAACAATTGAAGTAATTAAATAGTTAAAATGTGAAGTTCGGAGTAAACATCGAATAGAGAGAGCTGGGTTTAATTCTTTCCTTAAACGAAGTTATTAAATTTACACTTAAATTGTCGTAAAAATCGAGCCAAATATGGCGCTGAAAAGTATGCGCTACATAAATTAATTATTCACGTGACCTTGTTTTGATAAAAGATCGTTTGAAAATGGGAATTTGCTATATCGATTTTGAAAGCAATTACTAGGAGTAATTATTATTTGAATATCACGCTTAACGGGAAATCACGAAATCAAATGATGATATATGGCACTTTCATTATATCCGACGTGATGTTTATCGTGTTGTATGTTTGTTTGTTTGCGCGTGTGTGTGTGTGTTTGTCTGTGTGTGTGTGTGTTTATTTTTGTGTTTGTATTATCACATCACTATATTGTATGAATTTATATAGTATATTATATATAGTATATGATTATATTTGTGCAAACATGTGTGTGTGTGTGTTTGTATGTGTGTGTGTGTGTGTGTTTGTATGTGTGTGAGTGTGTGTGTGTGTGTGTGTGTGTGTATGGGGTGTGTATAAAAGCGTATGAATGTTTTATAAATAGTAAATTTATATAAATTAATAATTGTATAGTTACTACAAATACTGCTAATACTACCAAATGTTTGTATGTAATGATCATCTCGTTAGTATGATTAGTATGAAACCTATGATCATGATATCTTATGATTAATAAATGAATTATTAACATAACGAGTTGAAATAATACAATATGATTAACTAATTAAAGAACAAATATCGATTAATCTTCACACTTGTAAACTTGGATAATTATTTAATTAATGAAATATCTGATTGATTAGATTATTAAGGTGTGTGATTGATTAGATTGAAAACTAGCTTTCTGACTTATAAATGTTTCACGTTGCTAAGCCAACCAAGTGAAGGATCGATAGAATAGACACACTTGACAGCTTACATGGTGTCATACCTACCGACCACCACTACTAAAATCTTCCCATCCGGCAGTAGCTGTAATAGGAAGCTATATTTGTATTAATTAATTACGTAATTAATTAAGTAATTAAATAATTAATTAGTAAATAGGTTAATAATTCGGTTAATAAATGGGATGGTTAAGGACAGTTGGACAGTTTTTAATATATCTATATATATATATGTAGATATATATATATATATATATGTATATATATTACAGGAGGTTTAAAATTCAATCACAAAGACACGGACACAAACACACAGACTCACACTCATAATATATTGTATAATGGTGGTTTCAGGGTAAGATTTGAAAAACATATCCTCTTTACTTGCTATAAATATTTTTTTCTGAGAAATTATAGCAAAAGTGAAAATGAGTTTTTTTTGTTCACAAAGCTCTTCACGGTCAACCAAAGCCATTTAGGCTACAAAAAATACATGGATGATACTGTTTTATTCTATTTTGGGCACACTAACATATGATTTTAGATTTCCATAAGTTGAAACGGTTTCAGAGTAACCTGGTTCGAATGCAAACAGAATCCGGATGATCATACTAATCAAATGATTAAAATAATCAAATGACTTAGATAATCAAATGATTAAGACAATCAAATGATTAAGATGAACTAACGGTGAAGTGTTCGAAGATAGACGAGATGATATTTCACGAGTGTTCATACGTGTTCGCTCTGTGATCATTCTTTGATTTCTGTTGACCTTATAATAATTTAAATAATAATAATGATAATAATAATAAAAATAATGACTACTATTATTATCGTTACTATATTATAATAAAAAGGTATCAATAATAATAAAAAAAAATAAAATTTAATGAAAACAACAACATCAACAACAACAACAACAGCAATAATAATAATATTAATAATAATAATAATATTACCAATGGCGATGAGTAACGGGTAATAAATTACTTCTAATTTTTATTATTTTATTTTTAAAAATATTTACTACTAATATTACTACTACTACTACTACTACCACCACCACCACTACTACTACTACTGCTGCTACTACTACAATTACTACTACTAAACTGTTACTAATACTATATACCGATATTATTATCCTTATTATTATGATATTAATGCTATTGTGATTGTTAATGTTGCATGATGTTAGCATTGCTGCTGTTGTTGTTGTTGTTGTTTGTTACTGTGACGAACAAGAACTGTGCGCTTAGCGCTTTTTAGTTTCAGGGTGGTGAATAGTTGAACCGGGTAGTTAGGAGTTGTAGTTTTGCTAGAGGTGATTCGAAGGACGTGTGGCCATATATATTTTAATTTTTGGAATTTTAATTTTTTAGTTTTTATTTTATTTGCTATTTATAAATAAAGTTAATAAAATCAAACGTTGTAGTTGTTCTTTGGTCATAAAATAAAAGAACTCGTAACAGTTACTACTGTCACAATCTCCTGCTGTGTATTTGTGTTTTTTCGAAATGTTTTTATGATTAGTGTCGTTTCGTTTCGTTTCGTTTGGTTGTTGTTGCGTTACATGTGCGTCTTTTTTAAATTGTCATCTGCGTCGAAAACTGCGCTATAATAAATATAAAGTGAAATGACAATGTGACCCACTCTTTTGCTGCCTATACTCATTCGTTTATTTCGTTTATTTACTCATACTATTGCTATTTTGTAATTCTTATTATTGTTATTATCATTGTTGTTATTTTGTCACTGTTGTTGTTTAGTTGTTGTCGTCATGGTATTGTTGTTAAAATTTTTATAGATAAGCACTGGCATCAAAAAAATAGCAAAAAAGTTGCTATAATAATTCTGTATTAATCAGCTGTAGCAATAACAAGTATAAGTACTATAAGGTAAGTATTAGTAATGGTGCTGGTTGAATAAGTAGTAGTTGGTTATGGTAGTATTATAGAAGTAGCAGTAATTTAATAGTAGTATAGCTAGTGATGAAAGAGAACTTGAAATTTTTTTTTAATTCAGTGAACATTACTATGTACCTCTTCGAAATTTGTCATACAAACACGGATACACGTCTGAATTTGTTTATACTTCACCGGTAACAATCTTTTGGTACTACAAAACTATGCTTATACTTATAATATCTCGCATTCTATATGTGTGTGTGTGAGTGTGCGTGTGTGTGTGAGTATATGAGCGAGTGAGTGTGTGTGTGAGTGAGTGTGTGTGTGAGTGTGTGTGTATGTGAATGTGTGTGCACGCTTCTGTGTGCGTATGCATATTATTTATTTGATTATAAGTCACCTTATAGAATAATGAATATGAATAACAAATAACCAACGTAAGCCAGAAAATCTTAAAGTACCAAAAATGAGTTAAAGATGGATCTAATAACACAAACAAATAACAAACAACGACTAATAACACAAAAAAGTAACAAAATACTATCTAGAAAAATTAAAATAACCTTAATAACAATAATACCGTCTTATCTGAACGGACATCAATAACATCAACAATAACAAATGTTCATAACACTGGCAAGGGCATCAATAGCAGTAATTCAACTTTTGTCATCACGTAAGCAGTAAATCACCACTTAGGACAATCAATCCGGTCGTGAATAACAACAATAAAGAAACAAAAACAACAATAATAACAACAACATAATAATAATATTAAAAACAACATTAACAACACATAATAATAATAATAATAAAAGTAATGAATGTAGCTGGGATATTCGGGTATAACTTGCAGTAGGCAGCTACCACACACAACTCAACTCAACACGGCTATTCGTAATGTTGCCACGGATTTTAAATCCTAAATTATAAACATAGCAATTTTATATTCCTGTAACACTCAAAAACGTATTATTGTTATTATTATTAATGTTATTATTACTATTATTAGGTTATTATTATTATTGTTGTTATTGTGTCGCAATCAAAACTGTGCGAACATGGCCCAGATTTTAAAGTTTTAATAAGTTTTCAATGGCATGACAAATGAAATTATTAAATGAATATTAATGTTAAGAGGGAATGAAAATGATGATTGATTGATTGATTGATTGATTGATTGATTGATTGATTGATTGAATGGATGAATGATTTATTAAATAAATGGATGGAGGAATGAATGAGTGATTGATAGAATAAACTACATTTATTTGTTCGTTTAAAAGTGTGCCTCTTCATTAATCAGCTTTGAGTGGTATAAAAAATGAAATGAATAAACGAATGAATTATTTTGATAAGGAATGAAGTTGATGATTGATTGAACGAATGGGTGAATGAATAGATAAATGAATAGATGAATGATTGAATTAATAAATTAAATTTATTTGTTCATTCATTAATTATGTTTAAATCATTAATAATAAATTTGTAATCAAAGTAGGTAACATCCGCATACGTTCGATTTGAATAGTTTGACAAAAGATGATTGAGTTTGAAAATGAATGAAGCCAACCGAATAGATTAATTAAAAATAAATAAATGAACAATCTATAATAATTAACCAATAACCAAACGAATGATGGACAAACAAATTAATGTGTGAATGAATAGATGAATGAATGAATAAATAAATGAATAAATAAACAACAGAATCGATCGAACTGCGAACTTAAAGGATAAGACAAGTAAAGATGAGTGGGCAAATCATAATTACCATCGTTATAATTACACAACTGCGCAGTTAGTTCACATCAAAAAATCAATTAACCTATCAGAAATCTTACTTGAATCACGTGATACAACGAACCACGCAAACTAATAATTGTTTACACCAAAACTCACACTCTTCATACACACTCATGCCTGCAAAAACACACCGAAATATCAACACACGAACATGTTTACACAACACACACACACGCACACACACACACAAACACTTACACATAAACACACACATATATATATATATATTCATATATATTGCTATCGATGAAGAAAAGGAGACCAAAGAAGATGACCAGCCAATTAAGAAACCTGACACCTAATTCGCATCAAAGTTCAATTTTACAACACCAAAGTTAATTTTTACAACGTCAAAGTTAATCTTGACAAAGTCAATATTTCCCTATATATACAACAAGGAGCACTGACGATGATTCATTCGGAATCGAAATTTGGCCTTATTTGCAGCATGAATTCGAAAAAATAAGTTTATTTTGAATTTTAATAAACTAAACGTTCACCAAAAAACTTTAGTGAGAAAAATCGAAAAAACGAACTACAAACATATTAACGCCAAACATTCTCACGAGATATTCATACAATTTTTTACACACACCAGGAAAATATATTTATAATATATATAATATATAATATATATATAAATATATAATAGTTTGACAAATATGAAAAAAAGATTTTTTTATTGAGTCCATGTTTGTTTGGCAGCTTGTAATAAAAAGAACATGTTGATATTTTTTTCTATTTATATAATTTTTCAGTTATTTATACATTTTTTGAAACTTGACGTATTTTTTAGTGCGAAAGGATGAACGCCCAAAACAGGTTTTGCGATGAGTCATGCACAGAGAAAAATGTAAAAAATGAAATTAACGTTACATGCAGACATCGAAAAATTTATTTTTCTCGCGAAATTATTTAAATAATCTTCTTAAATCACTTTTTTGCTAAATCTGCATTTGCTTATTCTGGCTCTTTCTTTGGAACTCTTTACCTCCTTCTCTGACCACTTCTCCATCACTTACGAATTTCAGAGCGGATCTCAGGACCCATCTGTCTGAAAAATTCATTGAGGAGCGCTGTTGAACATCGCGGAAATAGTCCTCTATAAACTAATTGATTGATTGAAATCAGTCACGAGCTCAGAAACAACCAAATAGCCTTCTTAAAACTTATCATGTTTTGAGATCTATCAATATTTTATTAATTCTTTTGGCCATTTTATAACTAATTATTCATATTTGCAGACTAGAGGACTAATTAATATTCATTCATCTTTTTGTTTTATAATAAAAAACAATTTTTCTTGAATAATTGAATTGGTACGAGGGATGTTTTTAATTTTGATGAGGTTTTTCTTTTATAATTAACAATTCTTTAAAGTTATTATTCTTATTCTTATTATTATTATTATTATTATTATTATTAATTGTGTTATCATTGTTAATTTTGTCGCAAGTGTTGTTATTATCGATTATAACTATTAGTTTTCAGTCACCATTTCCTGATTGGGATTTGATTTGATTTGACCACACACATTTTTATTTGTCATTTAAATACTTTCCATTTGCATATTACATGTGTGTGTGTATGTGTGTGTGTGTGTGTTTGTATGCGTGCGTGTTTGTGTGTGTGTGTGTGCGTGTGTGTGCGTGTGTGTGTGTCGAAAAAAAATCTTAAGTTACATAAAGACACACTCATAAGTATAGACATATATCTTTACATATATTATTGTAAACATCATTATATGCACATCATATATTTTATATGCAGAGAGAGAGAGAGAGAGAAAGGGCGAAAGAGACATACATAATAATAAACATGACAAGAGCAGCTGAAATAATCACAAAAATAACAACTTTATAAGGTTTAATAATAATAACAATAACAGCCACAACAACTATAATAATAATAATAATAATAATAACAATAACAATAATAATAATAACAATAATAATAATGAATAACTTTAATTGCAAGCAAAGCTTCATAATAAGATGCTCATAAATATGCATCAGCTACAGCGCTAGTTGTTGCTGTTCTATTTATAGCCCATTACCTCATCTTCTATTTGTATCTTAACACTAGAATATATATAGCTAATGTTATTTTCAACGTGTTCGAGCACTGCTGTATTTTCTATTTCTCAAGTATTTTGTTGAGAAGTGTAAATAAAATTTAGTTAATTTTACATTAACATTTTTTGTTTTTATTATTCTGATAATTAATTATTTAATTATTTAGTTAATTAATTAAATCAAGTTTTATTTATTAGAAGCTTTTTGTTCTTCTAATAAATTGTTTCATTTCTAAAAAATACAATAAATTAAATTGCAATTCATTTTTCAAATTATTCTTGCTTGGAGTTCAGCAGACCAAAAACTCCAACCTTCATTTTTTCCACCTGACGTGACTTCGTTCTATTCCATGAAATTAAAAGTAATATTGAAGTCAGAATTAATTTCAAAATAAATACAAAATAATAAATATCATCTGATGTATTCAACTTGTGTTGACAGCCACAAATTAGCAGAACATCTATTCAAAAACAAACTAACACCACAAGAACCATCTCGGAAACGTCAATTCACCTACCACCAACAACAGCAAATCAGCGAGCAAATCAGCCAGCAACTACACAACCAAGACGAACAAAAGCAACTACAACTGGTGAACTCTTTGATTCAGTTAACTCTCTTCCTAAAACTTTTAGTTACATATTTTTTTGTGTTGCAAGTAGCAAACTTAACAAGGTTGATTGCGTTGCTAAAGAATAAAAAGAAAGAAGAAGACATGGCAGCAGCTACTGTTTCTACAATTCACAGGGAGTTTGAGTCAAAAATTATTCTCAATGGTAGTTGTTTGTCATATCCATCCAACTCCATGACGTCATCTTCTTCCATGTCATCGTTGCTATCATCAACTGACAATCACAATCTATTAACAATTGGAAATGCTTTCAAATCTAATCATTTGAGGTTGTCGTTCCAAAAAACTTCACTGAAGAGAAATCTTAAATGTGGAGAGAACGTTGATGGTGAGACATTAGCTAAGTCACCATCGATTGTGATGACCAATGATTCTCAACCTGCTCTAGTAACACAACATTTTAAAGATGATTCAACATCACAAAATGTTAATAACAAACATTCATATTCAACAAAAAAAAATGATTTTAATCTGGATTTAACAAACATCTCATGCAAAACGGATAGGGATATCGAAGACCAAACAAATCAAGAAAGTTCCAACATTGACAATGGCAAAGAGTCGCTCAATGACTTATTGTACATATCACCGAAACAACTGGTTAAAATTCTCAATGCTAGTTCAGTCGATTTTTTGTTACTTGACTGTCGAAGTTTTATGAAATTCAATTCCAATCACATAATGGGAGCGGTAAATGTGTCATGTACAAACAACACAATCAAGAAGAGGTTCAAAGACAACAGAATTGGATTGATAGATTTAGTTTCTGGTTCTGAAGATAAATTTAAATTTAAAGAAATGTTCTCTAAAGCCGATTGTTTGTTTGTTCTATATGACGACGACACAGTTGAAGTTGACCACCTAAATGCTTGTAGTTCTATGAAGATCATCTACGACAAGCTACTATCACTAAACAAGAGAGTCAAGTATTTGAAAGGTTACCTCATTTTTCATCTTTTTGAAAATTCCAATCATTTGTTTGATTAGTTAGTGGTTTGCCACATATATTGAATGGTTACTTATTTTTCAATAGATATTTTTGCTAATAATAACATTTTTAGACTGTTATAGATGCACATCTAACATTTTCAAATGTTTTAAATTAATTGTATTAACTTTTGTTTACCAAACAACCAGGTGGAATGAAAGAATTTCTTGCCAGCCAATCAAATCACTGCAGTGATCCGTTGACCAATGAGCTTCAACCATTGCTCTTCAGTCCTACCTCCCCTTACATCGACACCGCCATTGACACAGCAATCATGACTGAAATTTTGCCATATCTTTATTTAGGTAGGTAGGAAGGAAAGTCATTTTTGAGATGGTTTTTGAAAAAATTTACCACCATCATAATTTCTTTGTTAATTTATTCAATTTATACAATTAATGAATGGTTGACGTTGAGAATGTGTGCGTATTAGTTTTCGGGATTGTGCATCTTCATCTCTCACTTTGTCTTAGATTTCTTTAAAAGTTTTAAATTTTTTGTCCATAAGGAAACGAAAAAGATGCGTCCGACATAGATCGACTACGACTCAACAACATCACGCATGTACTCAACGTAACTTCGGGAATTCCCATGTACTGTGATGCTGCCCGTGACATTTCTGGCAGAAGGCTGCCTGCATCTGACAGTGGATCTCAAAACATCAAACAGTATTTCGACGAAGCCATTAAATTTATTGGTTAGTTAGTTGGGCTACATGTTTTGTTATTCATCTGCTTATATGTTGTCATTGTATTTATCTTCTGTTAAAATTACTCATTGAATTAAACTCAGTTGTGTGTTATTTTTCTCCAAAATAAATTATATTTAAAAATTCCATCAAACCAGAATCAGCCCGTCAGTCGAACGGCCGTGTCCTGATCCACTGTCAGGCCGGCGTCTCCAGGTCACCCACAATCACCATGGCCTACTTGATGGCCAAGTTCTCGTGGTCGTACATGCAAGCATTCAATGAGGTGAAGAAGAGGAGGTCCATCATATCACCCAACATCAATTTCCTCGGACAACTACTCGAGTTTGAAAGCAGGGCTGTCAGTTTATTTTCCAGTGAATGAAAATATTTTTTCCTCATTTTTTAAACTTGTTTCATTTTCGTTTCAGAATGTTTTTTAAATTTTCTGTTCAAGTATTCATATTTTTTTTTGTAGCTTGTTCGTTTTGTATCGTAATCTTCGTGTATTAAATTTGTTCAAAAAAATTTGTCATGTTTTTATGTTGCGCCTGTCCTGTATCTTCAAGTATTTTACTGTAAAATTACACACTTTGCCCTCGTGTTTGGATTATATAATCACTTTTCTTTAAAAGTTCTAGAGAAAAAAATTAATGGTTTTTCTTAAAATGCCGACAATTAGATGCGTATAACATAGTATTTTATGTTGATAAATTGAATTAGTTTGTGTCTAGCAATATCATTATTTTAGATACATAACATTTTTATCGTTTATATTGTTTTTTACACATTCAAAATGTTTTGAAATATTTTTTTAGAAACATTTTTTCTCTGTATAAATAACACGCTCATTGCGTGTTTGACAATAAATGTATGGGCTGTATACGCATGCGTAAGTACGAACACACAACACATAGGCGCCTAAAGATAATGCAACCAATTGTTAGTCATGTTCATTGCATCCTGACTCTACATACAAATTCGTCATACGCATACAACTTATATATACGCATACATACAAACACACACCTAAGTATAACACACACTCACATCACACGCCTAGATCACGATTTCAAACTACGTTGACAGGTGCGTGATCGAGCATATGCGTGGTTATTGTAATCTTGTATTATGTTTCATTGCTCTGTGACGTGATGTGGTGCATATTATTATATTGCTTTGGATCTCAAAACTGTATCGATCGATTGACTGAATTATAAAGTTTTGTAAATGCCGGCGATGTATGGTCATGCTGAAAGAGCAAACAGGAGATAGTATTTGTAATTAAAGAACGTTTGTGATGATATAATGAATCAGCGCGAATTTCATCTTTTGCCAAATTTTCATTTCATCGAATGTTATAGTATGTTAGTGAGTAAATATCTTATCTTATTTCTACTTCAGAACAGTACCACTTGGTTAAAATTTTATGTTTTTCTTTGTCGACCAAATTGATATCTTTGATGTTTTGCAGAAATATACAGACAGATTTATCTCAGTACTTGTCTCTTTCGTTTGTTCCGTTAAATATTTACAACGCCCAAGCCAACGTAGCAACGACAACCATTATGACAGTAACATAATGCTAAGCAGCGGACTTAATTATTTCTAAATTTTAGTTTTAAGCTAGCAGCTTTTGTCTCTAAAAACAGTAAAAGTAGCATCGTAAGAAAAATTTGATCAGTTGGATAAGTTATAGGCTGCTTCGGATAGTGAAAAAAATAAAAGGCGGAGTGACGCGATGGCATGATTCCAACCAACTACAATCACCTGTTCCAACGGCATGTCTTATTTCGCACGTAGGTAGAGTACATGCACACACAAGTTGTGCCAAATTTAGAAAGCGCCGTAAGCCATTCAATTTTTAGCTTTAATTTGAAAATTAAATTGGTTTAGAAAATGAGAGGTGGTTAAGCTTCTGAAAATCGTAAGCGTAACAGCTCGTGTCGATATTCACGTACAAGTAATGTTAGATAACATGCTGGGTAGGTTTTTAACTTTAATTTTAATGTTTAATCATTGACGTGTCATTATTTGTACGCACGTTTATTCATTGACGGTAGTAATTGTTTTATTTATGTTTACAGTTTTTTTATTAATTTATTTAATTTAAAAAAATTGTTCAATATAAAACTTAAGCAGTCTAATTTATGTTTCATTCAAGCAGGGTGTTAACTTCGAACATACATAAACATTGACGAGTGTTTACGTTGAGATAAAAACCGGCCGTATTGTGAAACATATGCACAAGATTTATTTCTGTACTACACCACATTCACCAGCATATCCCTGTAGGCCTGCTGCAGTCACATCGCTCATCCTCTACTTCATCTTTCACTCAACTGCACAGCGCAGCTACAAATCTGCTGTCATCCCATTCCACATCTCAACCACCATTAAACATCTCCACCACCATTAAACATCTCAACCATCAACTCAATTGTCGCCATCACTCAAATGTTAATCATCTTCATTTGTAGTCATCACATCCATTACATCAACCAGTCAACAAATCAGCCCTTGTAAACCGAGGTTTTCAATGCTCTTCCCCGCCAGTGTGGAACAGCTCACGACCTGGCATTTGTCAACAAACATCAATGAATTTTTCGAAAAACCTTCGAAGCGGCATTTGTTTGAACAGTCCTTTGTTAGCCATGCTGACATTTGTTTATCCGGGCACCTCGACGTTAAGCCAAATATGAACAAACAACAGACAAGTGACGCTATTATTATGTACCGTTTTATTAATGGAATGAAGGGTTTAATTTCCAAGTGAACCATTCGTTAACTCCATCGAATTAGTCACGACAGATAATATTTTTATTTAATAAAATTTTTCTTCAAAACAGTTTACAGATGTACATTTACTTACACACTGTTTTACAAACAGGAAAGCTTGTAACAGTAATTGTCGTAATACTAAGCTGACATACACACACATATTAATGATGATGATTAATCAAATCGATAGATAGATAGATAATACGTTGCTGAAGGTGATCAGTAAAATATGGAACAGCTGCTGATATCATAGAAAGAAGTGATTATTATTAATAACGACAATGATATACGTACATCCTGTTGGCTAATTTAAATTTAATTAATTTAATTACAATTAATGACGTTAGTTGATGAACATATTAAAAATGCAAGCTAAAATGAAAAATAAAATTATTTACAATACTTAAAGAATGTAGATACACACATATATACAAACGAATTAATTCAATTTAGCAAATCCACGCTCCAGCCATTTCACTTACCATGTAAAAACATAAAAAAAGAACTAGATGATAGATAAGTTGAAAAGGAGGAGAAATTTTGATGCTAGGTGAGAAATGATGTTTTCAAATTACGTTACAATACATAAATTAAGTTTGCAGTAACGTTTCGCATAAAATCAAGTTAAAGTTAAATGTTACGGAGAAGTTTAAAGGATTGAATATCGTTTTGTTCGATTGTTCACTTGCACTCTCACGTGAACATTCGTAAATGTTTGTGTACGTGTGTGTACGTTTATGAATGAGTATATGCATTTTGCTTGTTCATGACTGATCTTAGGAAGGAAGGACCGAGATGAGGAATTACCTAATTGAAAAATAAAACAGCCGCTGAATAATTTAAAAAATATTAATAAACATAATAATAACAGTTAACAAATGAAAATAATAACATTTGAGATTTGCATTTACTGAATATAATAAAGATGGGAGTTGAATCACGAGAGAATGTTGTCATGTATCAAAACCAATTAATTAAATGAACATTTAGTTAACTCAATGGAAACAGGTCTCAACAACTTATTGTAATCCATGCCATGCACGTGCACATTCGTTCATAAAATGATAATGATGATGTTGGACAACCATCGAAACATCATCAAACTCAAACGCCATCAAATTCAAACATCATCAAATATATTCCTCGGGGGGCCAGTACTGGGCCTAACAAAAGTTTTGCTGCCGTAACTGGGCCCTGGATCCAAAATATTATTCCTGTGCGGCCTTTGATACGATCCGGATATCGGAACCGGAGCAGCAGCAGCAGCAGAGGTCGGTTGAGGATCAAATGTTGAGGTTCGCTGGGATGGGCGATTGATGTCGGAATTGAAGATGGTGTTGTCGTCGTAACTGCGGTAACCCATTGGCTCGGCCTCGTTTAGTAACTCTGAACGATCTGTCCCGGTTCGCGGAGCTGTTAGGTTAATTATGTATTGCTATCTATTTCATTAACCACCTGCTGTTTTTCAGTAACTAAATAAGTATGAAAACTCGTTGGGTGAATGATCTCAGGCAGTAGAAGTGTGTTATATCGTGTGCTATGTTATGAGCAAGTGGTGCTGCGATGGTTGAATTCCAATGTTGTTTACCAGGAACTTTCTAAGTATGCGTGTTTGCGTGTATTGTGTGCTGTACCTACAAATATTTTTGCTGATTTTTACGATAATTAAACATTAATTGAAACCATATAAGATCTTAATAATTAGGACCAATCAACGTAAACAGGCCTGTGACTGTCAAAGAGTTCCCTCTGTATTGTAAAGAAATATGCCAACGAGTAAAAATTAGAAGACCAAGAAGTTAGAGTAGATTGAATGGAACAAACCAGTCCTACGATTGATAGTGCTGTTATCCCTTTCGTTCACTCGTTCGTTCCACGTTCTCCTTCTTGATTCCACATCTTCTTGCCTTGTGTACTTCCTCCTCTCTACGTAATTGATCAATTTTTAACGTTACGTGTAAACAATTTTTAACAAAGTTTTTAAAAAACTAGTCAATACATAAGCAAAAACTTATTTGAATGTAACAAAAACAAACAACCAGTCATTAAATCAACCAACCTTACAATCAAACAACTGAACAATCAACTGACAAATCAATTAATTAATTAATTAAACAAACCCCTCTTAATTAACTCGACACCTTCATCAATCATCTCCTGAGTCATATCATCATCGCCAATGAACTGCTGGAAGCCTGCATGCATTCAATGCATTCAATGCAATGCATGCATGCAAGGTAGGTTCGTGCATTAATGAGCATTCATTAGTGAAGTTAATAACATTAAATAATAAACATTAAAAAAGGAAGCCATTAACTGAATATGAGATAAGATAAAGTAGCGTGCACGCACGCACACGCACACACACATACACGCACACACACGCACATCCACACACACCAACAAAGAACACATAAAACCAACCAACCAACCTAAACAATGTAGCAACCTAGTTCCGACCGAGAGGATGGTGAGTAAGCAGAGGGCCACGATGGCTATGGGGAAGTAGATGTTGAATCCATCAGATATGAAGGGCAGTACATCCAAGTTGCCCATGAACTACGTGCATGTATATATATATATATATATATTATATATACATACATATCAATCAATCATGTGGTAGTGTTGTTGTCGTAATGTTGCGATTAAAGTTGTTGTCGATGACGTTACAGATAGTGATTAAGAATGTGACGATGAATGATGAATGTAAATTATGATGATGAAAACATATTTTCGTATAGCTACGAGATGTTTAAATATTATCAAATGCAAACAAATCAATCATACATAACATGGACTAAAAAAAATGTTAAAAAAATAAGCTGAATCCATGCCAAGAGTAAAAAACAATTACATCAACCAAATCATAAGATACACACAGAACAGGGTAGAAATGTTTCAATACGAACTTACAAAATAAAGAAACAATACAAACCCTTGTGTATGCAGTTTCTACCATATTTTCCTTTGTGATGTGGCTATCCAGGTGTATGAGGCCAAGGAAGTTCAAGCAGAGAGGTGGAGTCAGACGACACAATAACCTGGTTGGTGCAAGTTCAGTTGAAATTTAATCAAGAAATGAGAGAGGGAGAGAGAGAGGGAGAGAGAGAGAGAAAACAAGGAAGAGATAATAATAAAAAAAGGTGATAGACAGAAAAAGAGAGAAAAAGAGAAAACGAGGAAGAACAAAAGTGAGAGATAGAAAAAGGAAGAGAAGAAAAAAAGAGAAAAATGAACAAGTAGTTTAAAAATAAGAATTCAGCTCAGTTAAACTTAGTAAATTATTATTAACGTTACTAAAAAAACGTTACGTGGTTACCAATTAAGAATAGTAAGAAACTGTAAAACAAAAAAAAAAAATCAAAGAAAATAGGCGAAATTGTAAAATTGTAAAGAAATTGTAAATGAATTGTAAAACAATAGGTAAAACAAAACGTGAGACTGACATGCCACAAAATATCATGCTATTTTCATCAGTCTCGTGCGGCCCAACAATGTAGTAGTAGTTGAAGATTCTCATCTTGAAGATGGTGTAGTACGTGCAGATGCTCAGGTAGGATATCGTCAGGATGCATACAAACTGGAAGGGAGGGAAAGAGAGAGAGAGAGAAAGAAAGGGAGAGAGAGGTAAAGATATTATAATTTATTATTACATTATATTTAATCATTAATTAAAATTGAAAAAAGTGTATTTAACATAATTTGTTATTATTAAATCATATTAATTAATTAATTAATTAATAATTGAAATATAAAAATTATCAGTGGATAAGATAAGTAAATAAATAGGGCGAAAAAAATCAATCGCGTTTCTACCTACATTAAACTTTTCTTTTCTTATTCACTTATCCTTACTCACACACACAATCAAGTAAGATCATTACATCAGGTAAGATCATCACAAAGATCATTACATCAACAACAGCAGCAGCAACAGTAACAACAACAACATCCTCATCATCGTCACGCTCATCTTCATCACCTCAATGGCATGATATCCGTAACTCCTCTCGGCCAGGTCAACGAACTGAGCAAACAAAGATAAAACAGGAGACTTAACAAAGAACAAACATTCAGACCAGACGACCATGAAGGACATTACGGCCATCAGTATAGCGGCGATCTTCAGTAAGATTGGTCGAATTTTGCACTTCCAATACCATTCTAAGAGGTAATTAATGGGTACATAGTTAAATTACAAAATGTAGATTTCAGTGTGGGCGATTTGGTAAACGTGTTGCGTGCTAATATAATACTTATTACTATACAATTATTATGCAACAGTTAATGCATTCAACACAATCAACACCACCACAATTTCCTCGTCATTAAGACTAATCAGAACCATCAATTATTAATTACGGAAGTAGTTAAAACATTATCAGAATTGTTGGTATAATTAGCATCCTTAATAAATAGAGTGTATGTAATTAATTATCATAGCTGAGAGGTAATGCTAACTAGTGACATGGCAACCGCCGTGTACCATATGCTATGTCATTCAAAATAATGGCTGGACAGCAACAATCACAAGGTTAACAACAACAACAGCAATAACAATACTCATTCAATCAACAACAACAATAAAAACAACAACAATACTCATTCAACCAACAACAACAATAACAGCAACGACAACAACAACAGCAACAACGGCAATACTCACTCAAACGACAACAACATCACAACTGACCAATTTTAGCATTAAAACAGAACGAGAACATTCCAGAGTATGGACCCATGGCAGGCGACCTCTCAAACACATGCAAACTCGACTTCTTGTTCTCGTCAACATCCTCCAGTTCAATTGCCGTAGCAACCAACTTGCGCCACTGACATGCAGTGCTACTTTGACGCTGCCTGTCATGAACGTAAGTTAAGGTGGTTAGTGTTTGGGGTTACTAAAAATAGATATTATATCGTAATTGGTGCATGGGTGCATAATTTTATGGATATATATCGCATCCAACAGAAGAAAAAACAAACAGAAGTGCTGATGCAATGAATTAAACAATGAATGAATTGCGGTGGCCACCACAAGACAAACAGTCTTATTCGGTCTCCGCATATTCAACTTCATAACTTTTATTCACTTATTTGATATGTTGTTGATTATGAATAAAACTTTGAAAATGAAAATGAAAAAGAGAAAAAATTATGGATTCATTAACAAATAAACATACACCAAACTTTGAAAAAATTCGACTAAAATTTGATACACTCCAATAAAAAAAAATTAAACTAAAATTTGATACACCCCAATAGTTTTTTCAATGAAACTTGATCTATATAGTTAGAGAAAATGTTAAAAAAGTCTACAACATGCATTAGAAACAAAAGCACTACCCATTTCATAATTCCCTTTCTTATATAAATTTTTAAAATAAAATGAACGAAACAATAAAATAAATATTAAAATTAAATAACAATAATTAAACGAAAAATAATTACAAAAATAACATTCCTAATTACGCAAACGTTTTCCTAATTAACATAATGTATGCAAACGATTTCCTAATTAACATAACGTATGCGAAGATTGAGAACTTACTTGGCCACGATTAATCTCCTGTGAAGTTTAGCGAGATTCTTTTCAGTGATGTGGCTCTCGTCCTGCCTGTCAAAATGTGACCTCCCCGGTGATGATAATGACGCTCGGCCGCCCGATCCAGATACACTGATCCCGAAATTAGGAGGACACTAAAATAAAGAGGATATTAATTAATTAATTAATCAATTAACCAATTAAGCAATTATGCAATAAAAAGTTTTTCAATGTTGATGTTGCAAAATGATGAAAGAAAATGAAAGATGTTAAATTATAAGTTGAAAGATATAGAAAATTACTCAACTCTTAAAAGGTTAACTATTTTTATAGCCGGTAGGTCTTTATAAGTTGGATTATTTATCAAATTTTCAATATTTTTAACTCTCTGAATAAAAAAAAATTAAAAAAAAACCTTGAACGCTCATTAAGAAACTTTAAGATAAGGTAAAATTCTAAAAGAACAATTCAATTGATGAATTGAGTTTATTAAAAAAAGAGCTCTAATGAAACCTAAACAAAAATAATATCTAAAAATGTAGCTATCATTTTGTTAAACATTATTAAACATTGTTTAACATAGATAAAAATAATATCTGAAAGATCAGATAAAGATAAAGATAAAGATGTCAGATAGGGAAGATGAAGGATCATTTACTTTGGCAACCATGATGTCCACATATTTCCTCAGAGGATTGTTGCTTGATACGTTTTGTGATATCCTTTTCACTTCCTTTGAAGAAAAAAATTATGAATTAAAATAGTCAACACGATAATAACGTAGTAATTAATTAATTAATTAATTAATTAATGCATTTTATTAGCTTAATGAGTACAAATATCACCAGAAGAGTCAATAGACCAGAGAGCAGAGTTTAATCTTAAAGGAATTAAATATTATGAATTTGAAATTAGTTAGACCACCAATCTCTGCAAAACAAGCAAAGCGTACAAAAAAAAACATAGTTGGTGCCTTGAGTATCAAAAACGACAAAAATGAGATGGTTCTTGAACAAGATGAGATCAAGCTACAGTGGAGAGAATACTTCAACCGTCTGTTAAACGAAACAAATCCCATCAATGTTAACTTTGACGCTCCACCCATCGAAGGTCCGATTCCAGACAGGACTTTAGAGGAACTTACAGAAGCTCTGAAAGCTATGAAGGATGGAAAGGCAGCAGGGCCCTCGGGACTCACAAATGATATTATCAAAGCATCTGGTACTGCAGGTATCCAAACGTTACTACAACTTTGCCGTGAAATCTGGAGAAATTGCTCAATGCCGACTGAATGGAACTATAGCATGACAGTCCCGCTACACAAAGGCAAAGGCGATCCATTGAACTGTTCATCATATCGGGGTATACGTCTGTTAGAACACTCCCTGAAAATTGTCGAAAAAATCATTGAGAGAAGATAAACGTCGTGCATCACAATCGGAAATTATCAATTTGGTTTTCTAGCGGGAAAATCAACAATTGATGCAATTCACATCCTTCGGCAACTGCAAGAGAAGTACCTCACAAAGCATCAACAACTATCACACATTTTTATAGACCTTGAAAAAGCATTTGATCGAGTTCCCCGTGAAGCAATCAGATGGAGTCTACGTCAACAATTCATTCCAGAATATCTTGTTCGACTTGTGATGGAAATGTATACGAATACTAAGACTTTTGTCAGCACAACGGTTGGAAACACAGCTGCATTTGACATCGGCGTTGGAGTTCACCAAGGCTCGATTCTCAGTCCACTGTTATTTATAACTGTGATGGAAGAAATCACAAAACCGATACGCGTTGGTGACATTTGGAATCTAGTATATGCTGATGATATCGTTTTAACAGCCACGTCTGAGCAGAATGCAGCACAGATGTTTGAAAATTGGAACACCAGACTCGCCGATCATGGATTCAAAGTCAACATCAGCAAAACCAAAGCAATGAACACTGGTGAACCCATCCAATCCACAGCTACTGGACGATGGCCCTGTTCAGTTTGTAAAGCTGGTGTAGGTAACAATTCAATCAAGTGTCAGCAGTGTAACCAGTGGTGTCACAAACGTTGTTCAAAAATAATTGGTACTTTATCTAAAGTGTCAAATTTTGTTTGTCCTGCTTGCATCAATCCACAACAACAAATTCGAAATAGCACTGTTTTTGAAGCCATTAAAATAGAGAAAGTCACATCGTTTCAATATCTAGGGGATGTTCTGGATTGTACTGGAACAGCTGAAGCTGCCGTTCGAGCACGCATACGTGCAGCCTGGAATAAATGGCATCTCCTTGCCTCTATATTGATGCGGCGTGACATCCCACTACCACTACGATCAAGACTTTATAAATCTGTGATACGTCCGGTGTCGTTATATGGTGCAGAAACATGGCCAATGACAACCAAACTGGAACAACAACTTCAACGAACCGACATGAAAATGCTTCGATGGATGCAACGAATTAGTCTAAAGGACCACATCAAATCT
>NW_008703570.1:10715997-10750503 GCF_000326865.2 Helobdella robusta
CGTCTGCGGTGGTTTGGTCATGCGAAACGAAGTGGAAACAGTGCCATAACTTCTCTTGCAGATGTTGAAGTACCTGGCACACGTCCCAAAGGCCGTCCAAAGAAGTCCTGGTCGCAAACAATCGAGCAAGACACGCAAGCTCTAAATTTAAATGAAATGGATACAACTGATCGTCTAATTTGGCGCAAAATGTTGATGGCAAAGAAAACAACGTCCTACCTCGGGAAACCGGGTCTCTGGACGCAAAACGAAGATTGATTGATTGATTGAATTTGAAATTAGTAAGTTAGCATAACAAAGGACACTATTAATATGAACATAGCCAAGTTTTCAACATTTTGCAGAAAATATTAAATAGACAAAAATAATTAAATGAATAAAATACTAAGTAAAATTGTTAAATTAGTAAATAATATAAGTAACAAAGTTGAGGAATACTGTATGAATGTAATGAAATCTAACAGTTAGAACATCCTCCAGTTCCTCCTCTGCTTCAATCTTCTCCATGGTGACCTTTGCAACCTTGAAATGACTTCGGGCTAACCGTAAGGTCGACTTGGAGGCATTCCAGCAACTTCTGGGCAGTTCCACCAGACCATACCCAAGCAACAGGACCAGCAGTGTCAGCCCCCAGGTGTTGCTGGCGGTTATGGCCAGCACTTTCAGTTGTCCACTGAATTTAGAATTATGAAAATTTGTTTACATAGGCAGTGTGATTAAAAAATCAACCCTTATTTGAACCTTCCAAGAAAAATAGACAATTCAGACATGAAAATCTTCTGTATGATTTTTATTCAATAAATATATTGTAAAATGAGTGAATGATCTGAAACTGCAATACATTCATTGGCAGTAACTGTAAAAGTGAATCAAAATAGTATAAAAAAAACATTAACAACAGTAATGGAAATAAATTATTACAATATCCACATGGAAAATATATTTTAAATAACATTAAGGAAGACCACAACTGATTTATGTATATTTCAATTCCTGTTACATCCCATTTAAATGAGGCAGCAACAAGTTAAAAGCAGCACGATCAATGATAGCTTACAGGTTGAAGACCAGTCTGGAGGTAGCTGCCAGGTAGACCAGACAGCACCCGAATATGACGAGGTAGGTCCCATAGTAGATTGCATTCACAATCAGGGCATATTTGAACTTTCCAAGAAATGTGAATTCACCTGCCTTTGCATACGATTGCATCATTGGTAGCCAAATCCTTGAAAGATGTTGATATGCATTGGTGTTATGTGATATTTAAGTAGATGGATGGTAGATGAATGGTTTTCAAAACAATGCTTATTTATTCAATGGTAAAGTAAAAGACATTTTTAAAAGTTTGAATCAAGGTTAGTCAAACCATTATAAAATATAATTATTCTGAATTTTTAAACAATAAATTTGAATTGGATTTACTATTAAATAATTAGTTATTTCATTGGTAACAGTTGCATGAGGTTAAAGATTCTGTTAATTTTGGAAAGCATTGATGCCCATTTTCATATCTCATCATAAATTTAATCCATAGCAGTATAATAAAAAACACAATTTAATATAAAAGAGTTTTCTTTTATTAGAACAAAATCTATGACAAATTACAGTACAAAATAAATGACCAACCAAGTTAAACATTGCGAGGTCCAATAGACAACATGCCAGAAAACTGAAAGTGTAAATGTTGTCATATAGGTCCAAGGTATATAGCAAACTTTTGCAGGTTCTGGCTGGGGTGTTGTTGTTGTTGTGATGGTGGCTTGAGTTGTTGTTACATTGGTTTGAGTTGTCGTTGGGAATGATGTAGGAGCAATTGTTGAAGATGTATTGATGGTGTTATTGCTGTTCAGTTGAAATATGAGACTTGATGATGTTGTTGCTTGAGTCGGTCCAGAAATGAACGTTGTCAACATTGTAGTTGTTGGAATGTTTGTAGTAATATTGTTGTCTTGCAAACACTGATCATAGAATGTCTGAATAAATTTAGGAGTTAGTTTTTCAAACTAAGGTACATTCTTAATTAAGCACAGTTAAATGAAAAAATAACTCCTTTTTTAAAATGATTTAAGTCAAATAAATATATTAATCAATAAATAAACAGAAAATGAAAGGGATAATTTATTTTTTCAAATCAGTTAAAATTGACATTTAAAGATCTTCTAAGTACCTATCTAGTCAGCCTAATTTTAATTAATATTAACAATGCAAGTGATAAGAAGTTGAAATATTATACTAACAACTGTGACATCGATTGGCAGTGCGAATATGATCATGAAGGGTAGGGTCCATGCTACCAAAGTGACTAACGTCACAAATAACTGGTGACGTTTCCAATTTCCGTAATGCCAATGCAAGAACCCAACGGCGAGACAAACGGAAAAAATATCAATTATGAAGGGTGCCACCGTCATTTTCTAACTCAACTGCAACAGTCTGTCTTGAGCATAATAAAACTACTTAAAATTAATTAAAAAATCTGTTTGCCTCACTCTAACTAACTCTCTCTACTAACCACTAGCTAGGCCCTAGGGCTTTAAAAAAAAGTTTAAAAAAGTGATAAAATCAAAATGAAACTTTGAATGTAGTTAAAATCAATTGTCTAAAATTAAGCTGCGAGATAATGACAACATGAGGGTATTCTAATTCCACTAATTCAATATATTTGGTAGAATAAAGATTAAAGATCAATATTCATATTCAACGATAATCAGCATCACTTTAAGATTTTTTTAAGACGATATTAACCTAACACCAAAACTATGGCAATCCCATATTATTTGTTGAAATTCAAATTTAGAGTGAAAGATCCATATACTTAGAATATAGAATAGAATGGAATAGAAAAATTATATTTTATATATATATATATATATATATATATATATATATATATATATATTTAATCATTACACAACTACATTACAAGATCATTGACATATACTTCAATTTAAATACCAATTGATATTTTATTCAATATTCATGTTGAATATGTTGCCAAGTATTACACAACTCACATATATAATAAAAAGTAAAACATACATACATAATATATAGAATACAACATGACAATGAAAAATAAATAATTACTTAATTGCATAAAATTCTTCACGTTAATTGGAGAATTATACACACGTTGAAAACGTTTGAAGTATGAGGGGTTTAAGACATTCAGTGCAATATCAGTTAATAGTTTATTACGAAAAACATGTTTTCGATTGTCAAAAGTCTCGTTGGTTTATGAGTTGGTTTAAACAGCAGGACCACTTTTTTAACGTAGTTGTTATTGCACGATAAGCTGGTTCTAATGAATACTGTTTGAAATTCAAAGCATTATCTTTTGCGTTGATACCTCAATTGATTGCGTGTGTTTTATATCAAATATGTAATGTATACACTTCGTGTGGTTTGGATGTACAACTTCTGTGGTACAAAACTTGTGTTGTAACTGAGTGAGTAGTGGGTGACATTTCACATGTAAGGATCTCCGCATTTGTCAGAAATAAATGTCTATTAACTCAATACCTATTGCATCTTAAAAATATTTTATTATTTCTATAGTTTTCAGATTTGCCAAAAATTCTTGGCACCTAGTCAAACGCATTTTTGAAATCTGTAAAACAATGGTTACTACATTTTGCATTTTCCATCAAAAGTTTCATCAAATGAATTGATTGTATTCTGCTTCTGTCTATTCATAAACCTGCTTGTTCCTACTGTTAATTACTAAAGTAATGAAGCCATGGAGTTTTTTGTAATTCAATGACTGAAACCACTGAAACTTAATAAATTGAACAGTTTCGTTAAAGTTTTATTACTTTTTAAACTAATAAACCTGATGTGATACATGTGTAGTTTAGTGGTAATAATTATTTCATCTATTAAGAAGAAAGTGAAAAAAGAATGATGTTAGACTTTCTCTATTAAATTATTGTTTCGTTTAGTTGGATCCACTCATTCAGTTTCAAAAGATTATCGCACTGCTTGTCAGTCACGCCTTTCTGGACGGACTCATTTAAAGTTCAAGGAAAATATTATTAAGTTGTTGTCACCATTTCTAAAATATTTTTGAGAACATGTGTGAACATGCAAACAAAACTGTTGGAAGTAAGGCTATTGTCATACTTGGAACTCAGTGGGGAGATGAAGGGAAAGGCAAGATAGTGGATTTGTTGAGTCAGTCTGCTCATGTTGTCTGCAGGTGTCAGGTCCGTCTCTCAATTATTTCAACGATGGTTGATTTTAATAATTTTTATTTCATTTTATAACTAATTCATTTGAATTAGTTTGATTTTTTAGTTAGTTTAGTTTTAGTTTAGAGTTTAATTTAGTTTTGGTTTAGTTAGTTTTAATTGTTTAGTTAACAATTAATATTAATCAGTTTTATTTATTTTTATATTTATAGTTGGAATTAGATATAGATTAGATTAGAGACTGTTAGAAAAAGAAAAGTTAGTTGGTACAAGTTACTAGTTTTTAGTACTACTTAGTTAGATTAACATTAAATATAATAATTAGATAATTAGAAGAAAAGTATGTTTTGCTTTTGTACTTTTATCAGCTTAAACTTGAAAATGTCATGTCTGTGTTGTTGAAAAACAAAAAGTTAATCATTAACTTTTTGCTAATAATTTTTGACCAGGGAGGAAACAATGCAGGCCACACAGTTGTGGTGAATGGTGTCATGTATGATTTCCATCTCTTGCCTAGTGGTTTGCTCAACCCTGATTGCCTTAATGTTATTGGTCAGTTTTAAAATCATCAAATTGAACAAGATATATATTACTGTCTCATAAATATTTATGAAGAACTTTTTCAAATTTTAAAAACTTATTTAAAATGACTGTTTTATTATTAAAAGAAGTATGTGTTTAATGTAGATTTACTTTTATATTTGTTAATTAAGTCTATGTAAGCAATGATAAAGAATAAATCTGGTTTGTTTAAATGATGGCCATATTAATGAAATGACAAATATGTAAAATCGTAATTATAATGTTTACATGTATTATGAATGTAAATGATTTACATTCTGTTTGAGAGCCTGCCTACCTAGTTTTATGATTCTTTTCACACATCCCCCTGTTAGGTAATGGTGTTGTCATCCACTTGCCTGGTCTCTTTGATGAGATAGAGAAGAACGAATCGAAAGGTCTGACTAACTGGCACGATCGGCTTTTTGTTTCATCACGTGCTCACTTAGGTTTGTTAATGAAATAATTAGGTTAATGGTAGTATTTAATTATTATTTATTATATATATATAATTATTGTAATGTGTTATTACATAGGTCAGACACGATTATGCTACCCATATTATTTTAATGGGATTCAACTTGTTTGAGATTGCTTACTTTATTTAGCTGACTATTATTGCTTTTATTTTATTTGCATTTGCTAAACTGGTTAATACAAAAGTGTTTGTGGATATGTTTGACTGTGCATAATATAAATTTCTACATACATTTTGGCTAATAAAAGTAATAATTCTGAATAGAATGCATTTTTATGTAATGTTATGTATTTTGTTAGGGGCCTTTTTTTAAATACTGTGAATATGATTAATGTTGGTTTTTGTGATATGTGCACATGTGTAATTTGATGTATGGATATTTGTATGTGTGTGTGTGTGTGTGTGTGTGTGTGTTTTTGTGTTTGAGATTTAAGTTAGTGTTTGTATTGTGATCTGTTGTGATCTGTTGTTTAATAAATCCATTGTTATAAGATTTTCTTAATAGTTAGTTATAATTATTCTATAAGATTTTTCAACAATATTTATCAATATTTATTAATAATTAGTATTTGTTCTTGAGAATGTACATTAGATATTTAGAAATATTTGTTAAAAATTAAGTAAATTAAAAAATGGATGAATGAATGAATGAATGAGTGATTGAATGATTGAACAAATAAATAAATAAAAAATTGGAAAATAGTTACTTGAATAAACTTTCATTTTCACAAACAAAGACATTTAAATTTTCACAAACATACTAAACAGTGTTCGACTTTCACCAAGCTGCTGATTCTATGGAGGAGTCGGGAAAAGGACAGAACCAGTGATTACATTTAATTAATTAATTACCCAATTAATTAATTACCCAATTAATTGAATGACCTTTATAATGGAATGTAATTATAATTAACTTATCATCTTAACTAATGACCAGAATTGGAACGACAAAGAAAGGAATTGGACCGGCTTATTCATGCAAAGTAGTTTTTGCAATGATGATGGTGCTGCTGGTGATGGTGATGGTGATGATAATGATGATGAAATTATCACTATTACTATAATGATAACGATTGAAAGGATGGTGAGTATGTATAATAATGATAAAAATAGAGATATAATATTATATTATATAATATTTCCTGCTCAATATGATACAACATAATGATAAGATGATGATGTATGCTGAAATGCATGGTGGTATGATTATTTGATGATAACTTGATTTAATGTGGACGATGATGATGATGATGGTGGTGGTGATTATACTGGTAGTGATGTTTTAAATAATAATGGATTGATGATGATGAGGATGGATGGATGATAATGATGATGATGATGAGGATGAGGATGGATAGATAATAATGGATGGATGGATGGATAAAAATGGATGGATGGATGATAATAATGGATGAGGAGAAGGATGATATTAATAATAATGGATACACGAATTAAGGCAGCCAGGTCAGGAATAAGAGTTTGTGACCTCATACACGATTTCTGCCTCTTCAGTGAAAGGTGGTGATGATGATCATTTAGGATTGCTACCAACCAATGATAACGATGACTACGTTAATGATTATGGTGATGATTAATAACGATGGTAATGATGATTAATGATGATGATGTCTGTTATAATGATGATGAAGACGATGATTATGGCGATGCTTATCTTACGTTCTACACTTTTTAAGGTTCAAATGGCTAGCCAACCTATACATGCAGCGGTATCCAACGCTAAAAGTTGACATTGACTCTGAATTGAAGAGATACAAGGTTTAAGTTGTGTGTTAATTTCTAATTTTGTGATATTGTTACAAAAAGAGAGATATACGTTTTTCTGTGCTGCTGTGTGAGTATTATGATTTTGTTCCTGCTACTGTTTAAAAATGATTATTTGTTATTTGGCAAATGAAGTTTTACATCTTGCCGAACATTAGGAGTTCAGGGATCGCCTGGCCCCGCTCGTTCGCGACACGATCACATTCCTGTCCAACGAATTCAGACAACCTAACCGACGAATCATTGTTGAGGGGGCCAATGCCACCATGTTGGATATCGATTTTGGTGCGTATCAAACGATGGTGATGACTACGACGATAATAACGTTGCTTTTTCACTGTCAATTTTTATTTCATTTAATATCTTATGTCCAGAATGACGAGTATTCTCATTTGTTGTATGTAACCACACCACCTGTTAGGTACCTACCCAATGGTAACATCGAGCAACTGTTCAGTAGGGGGGGTGTATACGGGGCTTGGAATTCCCCCACATGTCGTGGGCAAGATATACGGGGTCGCCAAGGCTTACTGTACCCGAGTAGGCCGGGGGGTTTTTCCCACTGAGATGGATAAGGTTGCAATGTTGAGTTTTAATTCCAGATTGTTGTTTTGTGATTAGTTTTTTTTTATAGTTTAGTTGACTTTGTGAATAATTTATTAAAATTATTACGCTGTGATGTATTTTGTTAGATTTGTTTTTGTTCTTACTATTCTTTCATGTGGGACACGTTATTAATTGGTTTGAAAATTGTGAGAACGTTTCTAGAAACATCTTTTGATGTTTGTGTAAAAGTACTTGTGTCTAATGTTCTCAGTGCTAATTACGCTTTTCTAATTTCTGTCGTCTCTGAAATTTCTGCTCATGACTAATTCATATCTGTGATAACTTTATTAACTAAGTTAAAATATCCATCCTCCATTTGGATCTATCCCTGTTCATTTGTAATTGTCTTCAATTTGGTCAGAAAACAGATGAGATAGTGAGGAAGAGAGGGAACGAATACGGAGTGACCACGCAGAGAGCAAGAAGGTGCGGATGGTTTGATGCCTTCCAGCTTTCATACGTCGACAAAATTAATGGATTTTCTGCGTTAGTCGTGTAGTGATGTAGTTGGAGAGATGATGATGGAGATCAGTGAATGGTGAAGGGATGATGATGTGGTGAGAGAAGTGGGTTACAGATTATTCCATTTTCATATTTATTCGTTTTTTTTTTATTTAACCTATCTTGTAATTATTTCTTCAATTTCGTGTTACAATCTTCTCTACAACTGACATAACATGACAACGAAGACAGGTTGGCAGTGACAAAGCTGGACATCTTGGACGAATTCGACGAGGTGAAGATTGGTGTCGAGTACTTGATAGGTGGAAAAATCATTGATTACTATCCTGGTAAGTTTGCAGATGGACTGATTGTAGATGTGGATGAATGCATTGAAGAATGGTTGGATTGATTGTGATATGGATGAATAGATGGAGGAATGAATTGATTGGTATAATAATGGAGGATTGAACGATAAATTGAGTATTTCTGTCTCACATTTAACTACATTTGAAAGTTGGACAAATAGATTGTGGAATAAATGGATGATTGCGAAATGTGTATGTATGGTGGTAGTTTAGTAGCATCATGTGAGGTTGTGTTTAGACCAGCTCTTTACATCAACCCACGCCTCACCCAACCTCTGTCAGCATCGCAGGAAGAACTGCAAACAGTTTGCGTGAAGTACATCACCCTTCCAGGCTGGAAGTCCCCAACTTCAAACGTCAGAAGTTTCGACGGGCTGCCTTTAAATGCCAGAAACTACATCGAGAAGCTGGAGGAACTTGTTAACATTCCAAGTCGGGTTTTCACATTTTGTTTTATTTTTAAAATTTTAATTTTTTTTCTCGTGTTCCTTTACAAATTTTTTTGAGTATATATGTGTGGGGATATACCATGGTAAGCACCGTTTAAAGATCTGGCAATTGAAAGTGATGAGTGTTATATTGGTGAATGTAATGGATATAATGGATATAGTCCGTTTGAATGGTTTGAACGGCTCATTATGTATCTCAATGAAAGCATGTACAAATAATATTTTCCTCAATATTGTATTGCATATCAATGACATTTTTATAAACCATAAACATTGAATGAATAAATAAAATTCTTTGTTTAAAATGAGTTAAATTTACTTTTCCAGTCAAATGGATTGGTGTTGGGAGTTCTAGAGACGCCACTATCTGCAGATGTGTCCAGGACAAGCATTAAAATAAATGCTACACCAACTATTTAAGATCAATATCGGTCTACTCAAAAGACGAAGTTATATTTAATGTATGTATATGAGGATGGCTGTTGGTTCTTATATTTTGTTCTTCACTTTGCAATTTGAGACTTCACTTAATTGGACTGATTGGCTTAATGCATTGCATTCATTCACTGATACCGCTATATGTACGTACACTCGCGTACACAACACAATGCACACATTTGCTCAATAAATGCATGCACACGCACACACACACTAACTTACTTGTGCGCAAACATGTATTAGCTCAATTGGCACATTAGGTTATTACCAGAAAGCTGACAAGTATGTGTAATATGGAGACACAAATAATTCATAACCGATCCACTGCTACAAACACACAACACATGAATATAAATATAGTTTTGAAGAGCTTTGCAAATAATTCAGTGAGTGAAATTATGTCATTTATGTATGGGTGTTCTTTTCCTGTCCATTCTCTCCTTTATTCCTTTCATGTGGTGCATCCGCCCGGAATGTGTATGCGTGTCAAATCATGTGTTTGAAGTTTGCGGTGTGTGTGTGTGTGTGTGTGCGTGTGTTAAGTTCTAGATGTTGCACGGATTTTACCACATTTTGGGTATTTTCTTGTGTGTGAGATTGCAGTGATTCACCCACGATTATATTTTAATAGGAGTTTTACACAACAATTCAAACAAGTTTGTTTCTTCTTTTGCAAATTATGTATACAACATATACATATTCTGACGTTGTTTTGACGTTGTTTGCAAGTGATTTTTGTTGTTTATTTGTTTGTTTAATAACTATCGTCACGTAATTAACTATCTTGTTGCTAAAATTTATGATACAGAATTTCAACTTAGCCTATTTTTGTACCAATGGCTGCTTTTGTTTATTATTTTTGTAGTAATATTTAGGCACTTTTCATTGTTGTTATAAGTTAAATACCGTTGTTACTGTTAGATGTCGTTGTTATCTCTGCACAGTTGAACGCTGATTTACGAATATCATTGTTACTCATTTGTTATCTCGTGATTTAAATGATGTTAAATATATAAACATGCTGCTTTTTGATTCCGCCCAGTCTCTCAACCAGTCAGTCACTCGTCAGCTGGCCACTTGACTTAATGACATATTTCAATGGTTTCAATGTTCCTTTCAAAATGATTTTATTTAAAATGTTTCGTCGATTCTATTCAATGTGCGTAGTTTCATTGTATGAAATGAAAACAGTTTGCGATTATGCAGTGTCAAGTTGATGTAATGTTGAATTAATTATATACGGAATTATTTCAATCGTCCCATATTAAATATTTAGATGGTCTCATACATGTTCATCGTTAAGAGGTAATCTTTTGAAACAAATCAAAGCATTTATCAGAGTTTTCATATTTATTTGTACTAAATAATTATTTGTACAATAATTTATTTAAAATTTAGGCACTTGTTATATATCACGTCAAATTATTCCGCATCATTTACAACTCGTTAACACTCGTGATAATTTCTTGATTAACGTTACGACCATTCGACGAAAAAATTAAAAAAGTTGTTTTTGCCGCGGAAAGCAATGACGTCGCTGGTGCCATCTGTCGGTCAGCTATTTCTTTTTGCCCCGTTTGAATAATGAGCACCCATGCTTCTTAGCATCGGCCAGCAAACATCGCGTCGATACGGACAAATGATATGGCAATAACGATAATAATAACGATGCACATGTTCCTTTACATGCGTTCGAGTGTGCAATATGCAGACTTCAAGTCTGTTCTTCTACCGTTAAGCGTACGTAGAAACATTAAGTTTTATGTTCATCTCATCCTTGCTTTTACGTTCCATCACTCTTATTTATTATACCATCTCCTTTTATGACGTCACCCGAACCAGCTGCTCGCCCCTACCCATCAGTACTTCCGTTTGTTCGTCTGTCCGTCCGTTCGCTCGCTCGTTCGTTCGTTCGTCTGTTCATACGCTTGTTCATTCATCTGTTCGTGTGTTGTTCGTTTAATTATTTGTTCGTTCAATTGTTTGTGGTCATTTGTAATCGATTGTTCATTTGTTGTTTTTTTAAAAGCTTTGCTCTTGTTGGTTAAATTCTGTTTGGCGAGATGAATTAGTTTTCTGATTTTGTTGCTATTTGCTACTGAGATTTCAAATAATTTAAAAGAGCCGACGTATTTGGACAACGATGAATGCAATTAAATAAATAAATACAGCTTTGATAATTAGTAGTTACAAATTACCTATTTTTATACAGAGAGAGACTTCATTTCAGTCATTCAAATTACAATAGCACATTCATTCAAGAATTTTTTACAACTGCATATAAAATTATTAAAACAACGTGGTCGTAATTTTAATTCACTGTAATGCATGCAACATTACATTGGAGGAGGCAGTCTTCTTAATTGCCTGATTTATCTCTGGCATCATTGTGCAGTGCAGTAAGCTTTCACGTCGTAGCTATCATCTCCACATATTCTGTGATGGTTTCATGCAACATGCTACATTACGTACATCCTCCCAACTGTCTTGATGTTCCCTCGTAAATTTTTATCAACAGAACTCTCAGCTGAAACGCAGAAATGTGAAAAAAGAATCACATACACGCATAAACAATTTAAATTAAAATAAATGTGATAATGTCATTTTATTTGTGGAGTTGAGTTTCGATTTAGTTTAAACGGTATGAAAAACAACAAGAAAATCGAGCGTCAGTAACAACGCAGCATCAAACCAAACTCTATCCTAACAAGCAAGCGTGTCTGTAACAGTGCACAAGCAAGGTTGCACAATAACACGCACACACATACGCTAGAACATTCACACAGACATAAACACACACACAAACATAAAGACACGTACGAAGTTATCTTCAAAGCACATGCATGACATCGAGCAGCAGAAACTTGCATCATCTTGACGGCATTTGAGATAATGTGGTTAATTTGCTGGCAGATGTTTCGTGGACTCAGAAGCAGCGTGACCGAGTCGACATAGCACGGACGCGTACAGTTAAGAAAACATTTCCATGTATAATTCAGAATGCCTGCGTGCAACTATTATGTTTAACATTAGCTGCTATTTTAAATGCTGTACGACTGTAAATATATACCACCGTATGACTAAATATATAAACCACATAAAGACTAAATATATACGACTCTACACGCACACGCACGAATGCACGCACACACAAATTTAAAGTTTATGTGAAGCGTCTGAGATGAAATATTGAGATGAAGTTTATCTGATTAATATATTTATTTTAGAAATTTAATATTTATATGTTGCAGCATTTCATTATATTGCTATCATCATCGTAACTATAACATCTCGTTAGCGATACATACCAATGCGACGACTCTTTTGAATGAAACCAAGTCATGAAAAAAGCCAAAAACGAAAATAAAACCAAAGTAAAAATTGGCCGAGAGAGCTAAAAATTTTTTAGCAGGTGAGAGGTGTTTTAAAAATAGGGATGTGCGAGGTATAAAAATATGGTTGGTTGGAAGAATTTTATGAGGCTATAAATTTTTCAGTTGTTTTTTACAGGTGGCAGAAATGACTACGTTGCATGATAATGGCGATGACGGGGAAGAGGTTTTCTCGATGATGATGGTGTGGTGATGATGGTGATGACGACACTGATAATGATGAAGATTTGATGAGAACGATATGACGATGCTGTCTGTAAAAATGGAAAATGATAATAATATTAGCGATGATAAAGCTGATGATGGCGTTTAGTGCAGTGAAATGATGAAGATGATGGAGAAAGAAATGGGACCAGGAAGATGAAAATAATAAAAATGACGAAAAAGATGATGATGATAATGATGATGATGATAAAGATCATGATGAGAAAGATCATGATGAAAAAGATGGTGCTGATGACGATGAAAAAGATGATGCTAATGATGAGGATAAAGATGAAAATGACGATGATGACGATAGCATGCAACCAACTGAAGGTTCCTATTTTAAGCGATGTAATTGAAATTGCTTTGTCTTAAAATTTTTGTGATGATTAGAATAATGATGATGATCGTGACGATGATGATGACGACGATTCAGCACTTGAAGAAAGTGGTGATGATGAAGACAATTATGAATAATATAAAAATGATTGCAACATTAACGATATTTCACATCTGATATGAGTGCCATTTTGAAGAAATGATGAAGATAATAAATAATCAATTTGAAAAAATTAAAGATGAATGTGATGAGATCAATGATGAGAACAAAAAATAGAAATGTTTTGTTATCTTATTGATAATCACGATGATGTTTATGATGAAACTGGTGACAATGGTGATGATAAACTTTTAAATAATTTTATCGTGACGTCATGCTGGTGGTTATGACTTCCGGCATTATATTTATTTTTCAAAATTTTTCCCTTATTTTATGATTTTGTTAATTTTAAAGCAATTTATTATTGCCACTTTCTTAAAATTGCAGCAGTTCCTCTGATGTTCATTCTGCACCACGATCCTCTTTTAAGAATTTTTTTTAAATTTTAATTTTCCACAAGTAGAATGAATCCTCCTCCTTTTGCTCCTCCTCCCACTTATCACCGTCGCTACAGCCGCTGTCATCATCATCGTCATCATCATCTTCATCATCATCGTCATCATCATCTTCATCATCATCGTCATCATCATCGTCGTCACCATCGATACGTTAAAAAATTGTAACGACAAATAATTGACCAAAAACTAATTAATATAACACGACCTGACCTAAAATTCATCAACAGTTGGCGTTAATTACGAAAAAGTGTTGGTAGTCACAAGTCATTCATTCACATTAATCAACGACTTTCACTTTTTATCAAGAATATTTTATATATTATATAAACAAATATTTATATTTTATTATACAATTAGTAAACAAAGTGGCAGCAGCGTTGAATGAATGAAGTAAAGAAGAGAGAGAGAAAGAGAGAGAGAAAGAAAGAGAGAGAATGAGAGAGAGAGAGAGAGAGAGACCAAGCCCATCATTAACGCAAGGAAAGAGACTTGAAATCGTTAAAACTGGGTGCTCCGTGCATGTGACTGTTAGAGTAATGTTACTCCTACCTTACTGGCAATCATTCAAAGGCGCGGGAAAAAAAATTCAAACAAAAATTCAGGAAAAAGAAACAGAAAATAAAAATGGAATGAAGATGCAGATGCTGGTTTATTGACAAGTAGAAAAATATCAGCAGCAGATCGGGGGCTGGTGACGCTGCAACCTAAATACACAGGGCGCCACACACAACAATAACAATAATAATAATAATAATAATAATAATTTCAATCATCATCAGTATCGTCGGTACGAGATAAATTCTCCTGTAGAAGTTGTTGGAGATATATTTATATCGAAAAAAAGCCTTATTGGAAAGTTTCCCTCTCTCAAGGGTAATTGTTTCTGACAGGTGCAGATAGAATATTCATTTTTCGCGCGCAAATTTCGCCATTTCACAATCACTTTTCGACAATCATTCTATCGTTTTAGTGTTTTTCTAGCGCGTTATTTCTATTTAAAATTTCAATTATTGCTTTGAAGTACGTTGTTTTATGGTTTTCTTACATGTTTTTAGTGTTGTAAGCGGTATAAATAGATATAGTTGTTTGTTTTTGTTGTTGTTGTTGGTCGTTGCAATCAAAATTGTTGTTTTTCATTATTGTAATTGAAATTTTTGATGTGATAATGTTTTTTTATGGCGTTTGAAATGTTGTTGTTATTGTTATAATGGTTGATGTGATGACAATAACGTTATAAGGTTAGGAAGTGTCAGAAGGTTCAGTGAAATAATAATTTTGTCATTCAATTTAGCTATGTAGTTTCATTTTCACATTATAATTTATTGATAATCATTTTATTTTTTTTAATTTATTGAAAAAAAAAATTTTTTTTTGTCTATGGTCTTATTTTTCAATTATACTTTGTTTCAATTGTTATTCCCTCTGGATATCTGTCAGGCTATTGTTGGCGTGTGTGACGATGTAATAAATGAATGAACGAGTGAATTGATGAATGGATAGATGGATGTTTTTATGGATGAATGAACGAGTGAGCTGATGGATGGATGGATGATTGAATGCTTTAATGGATGATTGAATAAGTTTATCGATCGAAGAATAGATGGATGACTGGAAAAAAGAACATTTTACGCTATAAACAAAATTATTCGAATGTTGAATGAATGAATGAGTGAATGAATAAATAAATAAATAAAAAAAAGAGTGAGTACATGAATTGAGTGTTAAGTGAATAGTTATATAAGCAAATGAATATTCTCACTACCATCATCGTCTTCATTGTCATCATCACCATCATCGTCGTCCTCGTCTACAGCAAAAGCAACAAAAACAACGGCAACAACAGCAACAACAATAACAACAGAGTCGACATCATTATTTGATGATGAGTTATAAAAACGAAACGACAGCAAGACTGCCACATCAGAAGCAAAACCATCTCCATTTTATTTCCCGCCTCTTCCTTCCCTATCAATTTTTAATAACTCCATCAAAAACATACCACCCACAACGACCGTGACGACATTTCTTAAAATGATAACCTTGTCACTTATAAAATAGATAGAGATATTGACATTTACTATCAGTGGGTTTGAATCTTTCCCATGTTCTCTTCCATAACTAAATAATAAATAAATAGCCTAATAGCTAGCAGGTTTACCAGGTTTACATACACTCGTAAGAAAATAACAAACACATCTAGACCAATGTTTTTTATATTTATTTATTTAACTTCTTAAAATTATAATTAATAAAATCTTTGTGTCGATCGGAAGAAATTAAATATTATTTTCATTGAATTGATGAAAATTTATTAAAATGAATCACTAAAGGAAGAAATTGAACATGGATTATGAATAGAACAAACATACAAACACCTAAAACAATTTTTAAAAATTGTTAAATATTTAAAAATTATTTTTGAATAAGCTAATAAACATGGGAGAAGTTTCAGACAAATGAAATAACCTTATATTAAAAAACGAAAAAATTATCATGTGATGAATTTTGAAGTAGTATCTTTAAGATATGATCAACAGAGAACACGCGATTATTTAGCAATGTTGTTGTCCTCTTTAATTTTAATATTTAAGTTTTTTTAATAAGAGTAAAGTGTTTTTATTTCTCAATAAATTTGTTTAGAACATGCTAGAACTTTGTGAAAAGATGTTTAACGTTAAAAATGTTCATGATAGATTGTTCTGAAATGTTTTGGGCTTTCCATATTTCAATTTGGGCTCATGTATCAATCTTTTTTCATAATAATAATTTTTTAGTTTTGTTTTTGCATTTATAAACTTTAAAAAATATGTAATAAAAATTAATAAACTATTATAAAAAAGGAAATAACAAAAGAATGATTATAGTAGATGAATTATGACTATGAACATGTGTGAACAAGAATGAATGAATGAATAAATGAATGAATGAACGTTTGTATGTATGAATGACTGGATGAATGAATAAAT
This sequence comes from Helobdella robusta, assembly GCF_000326865.2. NCBI lineage: Eukaryota > Metazoa > Annelida > Clitellata > Rhynchobdellida > Glossiphoniidae > Helobdella > Helobdella robusta. The sequence goes on from NW_008703570.1 coordinate 10,732,770, forward strand.
ATATGAATGAATGAATAAATAAATAAATAAATGAATGAATGAATGAAGGATTGAATGAGTGAATGAATGCATGAACGTTTGTTCAGCTATTTGAAAAAATTTATTTACAAATTTCTCAAATTGATGAATGAATGTGTAAAAATTATTCAATGAAAGATTGAATGATTGATTGGATGTAAAAAATAAATTTTTACGGTATAAACAAAAACGAACGAACAAGCAAACGAATGAATGAATGAATAATGGAAAGAAGAATCAATTTTAAGAACGAATGAAAACATTTGACAACAATCGTCATCAATCACGACAGCGTTTTGTGAACATATTAATTAAATTCAACAAAATAAAAAAAAAATTTCATTTGAGATTTTCAATGAAAAATTCATATAATGGTGATTTCAATAGTTTTCAATTTTTAACAGCAGCCGTTAAAGTGATGATGTTAAAACAATGATGATGGATGATACAGAATAATGATGATACAAAATGATGATGATACAGAATAATGATGATACAAAATGATGATGATACAGAATAATGATGATACAAAATGATGATGATTCAAAATGAAGATGATACAAAATGATGATGATACAAAATGATGATGATTCAAAATGAAGATGATACAAAATGATGATGATACAAAATGATGATAATACAAAATGATGATGATACAAAATGATGATGATACAAAATGATGATGATACAAAATGAATAGTGATGATACAAAGTGATGATGACATAAAATGATAATGATACAAAATGATGATGACACAAAATGATGATGATACAAAATGGTGATGATGATTTTGGTCGTTATCATCATGTGCAATGTCCTATCTTATTTTATTTTAAAATTCGATTAAAGAAGCGAGTTGGCGCAAATATATATCAGCAATAACAATGCATTGAAAATTTATATTTGTTTGTTTCGTTCTTAAAATAACTCTTCTTTCAAAGTTGCGTATTCAACAAAAAAATGTTAATTCCTACAAAAAGTTACTTTCAATATACGGCGAATAACATTTTCAAAATTCAAACATTCAAGAAAAAAAATCACTTTTTAGCAAAAAAAAAATCTTTGATCAATCATAGCAGCAAAATTGGAAAACAACATCAACACCAGCAACACTAGCAACAATAAAATTACATACCCGACGAGCGACAACACGTAAGAGAGTGGAATAAAATAGCAAAGAATATATGCCGGAGCGATTTCGGTAATAAAAGTAATGAGAGGGCCAATAAACAAACCATAAAAGAACAATGCATGCAGTAGGAAATCACATGATTACACGGACATAAAAATATAAAACGAACATACATAGGTACACAAACGTTTAAGCAATAACACATACACATAGACACGTACGCACACACGCACGCACACACACATACACATATATTTACATATATACATACCTGCATACGTACTTGTCAAATATATGCGTATATAAGAGTCAGCATCAAATTATCCAAACACTCTTAAACTCATTTTACCATACATACAAACAAACAAAACAAAAAAATCTAGACATACAGCCATCATCTTAATATACAACTGCCTTTGCAAACAAATGTTTCTCTAACTAAACACAAACGCGCCTATAATTACAAACATTTAAAAACGCTCGTAGATATAGGAACAAATCGACAAACTAAACACACCAACGTACAGCTACAACAAACACATCAACAATACACAATTACATAAACAACATACTATCACATCAACAACACACAATCACATTAACTACAACAAACATCAAACAATCACATCAACAACAATACAGACACATCAGCATTATAGACACATCAAACAAAATCAACACCAAACAAACCAAACGGCTAAAATGTAAAAAATGCAAATAAAATAAATACAAATCTTGTCCCAACTTCCTCCATGTTTGTCCAGTGACAAACCTTGCAGGAGGTGCGTTATCGTCAAAAACTAATTAAATATAATGAAAAATATGTATCTTTTTGAACAATTCTCACAAAAGTTTACAATGTTTACAAGAATAAAAACGTGTAGAATCACACAATTTTTACAGGACAAGTATCTCACACAGAGACACGCACACACACACACACACCACACACACACACACACACAAACAGACACACTGCTACACCGACAGACAAACACACAGACACACAAATAACACACACTTACAAATACAAAGGTTGCAATTGCAACATCGTTCATCTCTGAGAACATGATTAAGCATTCAGATCCAGAAACGATGGAATTTAATTAAAATCTTGAGAAAGAAAAGAAATATACTACTGTAATTGTAATGTTGCTGAAAATAAATTGTTTCTATTGTCATGTTTGAACACGAATTTACACTAATCTAACTTCACTTTTAAACATTTATTAAGGCCATGATAGCGTTTGTAACAGCGGTGACGTCATTGTGAAGAAGATGATGACGACGATGGTGAAGATGGAACTGAAAAAATTTGATGGTCCGATGGCGTTGCTGATGAGAGAAAAAATAACGAGATAACAATGATTACGATGGAGACGACGATAAATATTTAAAAGTGGATTTAGAAAAGCTTTGAAAGAAAGCAGGAAATAGCGGCCTGCAGCGGAAATGATCAGGCGATAATAATGATGAAACAATCGATGAAGCGGTCTGAAGTTTTGATGTTGTGATGTTGAGCGAGGTGTGTGCAACCGTTCGCCTACTGTCAAATCTAATTTGTCCGTCAGAGTCTTCAGTGCCGCGAACGTCTCTTTGAAGAGCCGTCGAAGGAACTTCACCACACAAACAAGAACTCTCATTATGGAAGCTGAATTCAGTAGCGTAACAGAAGCAATCACTAACGATACGGTTACAAAATTTGAATTGATTTTAGAGGTACGCACGATGATTAGAAAGTTTATACTGTTGGCTGACGACGTGAAGTACTCGTTGTAGGGCGACGAGAAGTTGCAGTGGGATCTAACGATGGAACGCGTGTTTTCAATTAAAGGATTGACGAATAACCTACTGTAGTCGCTTTCTAATCGGTTGATCATTTGCAATGAAGATAATGATGAAGATGTTGAAGACGACGACGATGTTGAGATCAAGTGTTGATTGTGATCTTGGTTGTTGTTGTTGATGTTGTTGCTGTTGTTGTTGTTGATGTTTGGCTGGTTTCTTCTCTGTTGCTGTCTGCAGCGATGTTTGATATCCCGCTTAATGCTGTGGAAACAATCCAGCGCAACCTTCGTTACCCTGGCGAGCAAACGAAAATTTTAATTTCAGTATTATCCAAATAAAATTTTCTTAAAAAGTTTTCAAACTTGTTGCGTGATTAAACAACTTTAGCATAACCACAGCCCGCCCGAACAAATGGCAGTTCTTATGGTTACGATCCAAAAAATGAAATAATTATAACGAATGAATGATCTGATCAAAAGGTTAGATCATTTTAATTTTTATTCTATAAGTTTCAGAATAATATATTTAAAGTATCTTGATAAAAATATAGTAGAGATGATATCAAGGAGGAAGAAAAACTGATGTCAGCATCATGTAAAAACATACACACACACCACACACACACACACACACACCACGCACTGACACACACAGACACACATACACAGACTCACACAAAGGCACACATACACCACGATCGCACATTTTCATCAGCCAAACGGTTATTTACATTTCGGAAAGATAGATGAGGAAGATTGAAATTTGAAAAAAATATAGTTAATTTATTTTATTTCATTAAATTTATTTTACTGTATTGAAGTGAGCTAATAGAAAACAGCAATTTTTTTAGACACTACAATTACTACTGCTATTAGTACTACTACCACTGCTATTTGGTACTACTACCACTGCTATTAGTACTACTACTACTACCACTGCTATTAGTACTACTACTACAACAACTGCTACTATTAGCACATTTATTTGTCATATCTCAACCACTACATTACAACTACTATAAACAGATCAAACTCTAATCAGACTCACAGAGGCCCTGGCCAACGGAAAGGTAAGCTCTAACTTAGCGGAGACCCTCAATTATTTTGATTATTTCAATTTTTTTCTTAATTTTTATATATTTTAATAAAATGCAATTTTTATCAGTGGAAAATATTTTAAAAATAAAAATCTACAAATTTAAATTATCTTTCTTGTGGAATTCTTTTTTTCTGAAGGACCTGGTGTGGTAGTTAGCTCTTAAAAAAGGCTAAAAACACCAAAAAATAACGGTAGCGACAAAGGCTACTTCTTCAACTGCTACTACTACAATAACTACCACTACAACAACTACCACAATTACTACAACGACTACCACAGTTGCTACAACAACTTCAACTACCTTAAAGGACTAATGCTTCGGCTACCTGAACAGCAGCTATAATTACTGCGTCTCTTCTTGCTATTTCTCCCTTGCGCCATTTAAATAAATTAATTATTTACCTTTCATTTACAACTTCTGCTCGCATGTAATTTTGTGTGCAAACAAAACACGCCTGTAAACTAGACATACATGTAAACAATACATACATGCATATCATTATTATTATTTTTGTATACATGCATATTATTATGTAAATCATTAGTTAAGATAGAATATAATCATTAACAAAATTAGTTCAAATTTCAAAAATTGAAACAAAACTAGATTGAAGTAGTTTAAGAATTTAAACTTTGGCGTTGAATATCACGATCTGCAAACAGGCACTGTGTAGAAAAATGTTACAAGTTAGTAGTACAAGGCGAGCTACGTATTGAGCGTAAGAATTACATTAAACATTAACATTGGAATAAAACTTAAATAAAGTTGGTCTTAAACGTTAAGTATGTATGTCTTAAGTGTGAACCTAATCAGCTGCATAATAATACATACAGACTGTTGTATTTGTTTGTACGTAGTATAAAAATACAAATGTTTTTTTCATTAAATATTACAAATACAGACAGACGAGAAAGTTGTACGTATACAATGCATTTTTATTATGTATTCATGGAAATAATTTGTTTGCTTAACTGAAAAAAGTTAAATTTGAAAATCGTGAATGTGTGAGAGTCCTGCTGTTTTGACCTTTTTTAGTGCAACTTGCGCATACATTTCCACACACAATCACAAAGACACATAAACACATTACACATTTATATTCTTACAACAATTTTCGTATCTAAAATAAAAATCTTCATTATGCCGATGTAATTTTTTAAATAATAGAGCTTATTAAACAAAATAATATACATATAAATATGGACAATCCTGTAATAAAAAATGTAATGGTAGATTATTTTCGGACAACGTTATGAAATAAAATCAGATCTTTATTGCAGGGACTTTATGAAATAAAGATAATAATACATTGGCATCGCGCGCAATATTCCGAACTGAATTAGGTAATCATTCACTTGCATGTTTAAACGCACGCGAATCTGCCTGCCTGCTTACGAAACTAAGTAAGAAGAAGTATAGAATGGTATTTTGTTGTTGTTGTTGTTGTTGTTGTTGCTGTTCTTACTCTACTAAACTTGGAATTACCTGTTATATTGTTGGTTTTAGTATTCTAATGACACTTTCACCATTTTCGTTGTTGCATTCATGTCGTTTGTTCTAATGGGTTTGTTGTTAATGTGATGGCTGATGCTAACGAAACCACATGTTTGTTAGTTGCGTGAGTCTCACGCAGTTCATTTTTAAGTCACTAGAGTTCCTTCGATTAAAATATACTTTTTTTCCCCTTTTCCAGATTTTAAATCACAGATGTGCTCGGTTGAAAATTTAAAATAATGTCACCCCACATGCCAGATTTAATTTAATTTACGCTTACATACGTGAAAATGCGCCTTTATTCCACGTAATGTCTCCAAGTGTGTGCGTGTGTGCGTGTGCGTGTGTGAGAATATGTGTGTGTTTGTATGTGTGTAAATGTTTGTGTATGCGCGTGGGCCTGTTTGTGGTTTGTTGTGCCGGGAGCAATTTTCATATTAGCGACATGTGCAGCGTGTAATTTGTTGCATTGTACGTATTGTGCGTGCATTCCGTTTGAGGCCTATGAAAGTGGGCGTATTGAGCTATCTCTCCCGTATTTTGAACGTAGAACAACATTTGAAATATTTCAATTAATAATAAATATTATATAATCTAAAATCCAATTGAATTGGATTGGATTATGTTTATTGTTTGGGGTGCATTAGATCGGGATTTAAGTGTTTGATTATGTTGGTCGAGTTTGAATGATAAAGATTGTTAATTCGCGTATGTGCATGCAAGTGCTGAAACTGTTGTAAATTTAAGCTGGCAACGATGACAATGAGCAGATTTATTAAAAGTTAGCTTAGACGAACGTGTACTGAGTGGGTTAGGATTAGTTAGTAATGAAGTCCGCAGACATTTATTACAAATTAAAACATGATTATTTAAAAAATTGTTATTTATGCGTTGAATATTGCAAGAATCATATTGAAATTAAAATTCAACAGCGTCGTTTTGAGATTCACAGAATTTTTTAAAGTGAAAATTTTCATATTAAATTTGTTTTTGTAGTCAAAGCTTTTCCGGACAAACTAAAATTTAAAAAATACTTGCTATGTAAACAACATTGGAATGTACGGTGAGCAGAAATTGATTGTCAACTTTTTGAAACTCTCGAAGCCTACTCCATCGGCTGATAAATAAAAAGAAACAAAAGATGACGGAGACGATTACCTGGAAGCTTTCTTCATTTGTAATCTCACAAAATAAATCCAGGTGATGTGGACGATAGCCACAATAATGAGGATAATGAAAAAAATGATATGATAATGTTTATTAATGCCGGCAGGCCCTGGAAGAGGAGAGGGGACAGTAAGGAGAGTCATTTGACATGGGGCTCCGAGTTTAAGGTTTTTGAAAATCTAAAAAAAGTTTTTGAAGTTTATTGTAGGGGTTATAATCGTTAAAACGGTTGGCGATCTCTATTTTACTTAGCACACAACTTTTTACGGCAATAACTGACACTGAAATGTGCCCGACCCGGGTCTCATAATGGTTCTTACAGGCTCTGAATGTCGTTATACGTCGTATATTTGCTCTCTAGCGGGTGAACAAACTTTCAAAAAATTTGATGAGTTTTCAACCATTTCGTTGGCGTTACTTTCAACGGTTGATAAATTTGTCTGTCTTCGTGAATTTTCATCAGATCGCTCATTTATTTCGAATTTATTATTTCAATCGTTTGAATGGATTTTCGCGACTCAATCAAACGAACATTCAGTTAGAAATGCGGTCATCAATCATTATTCTAGATAAAATAATGTTTATAGCTTTTTATAATTGAACTACCTTCTTTCTATAATTTTTTTCATCTATTTGTCGGTTCCCTCTATCTCTTTCCATCTCCTTCTCTCTTCTCTCTCTCATCAAATTTTCAATTTTTTACTCATTCATTCACTCATTCATTCACTCACCTGCAAACCCCTCTGTAATCTTTGTTGTGGAAGTATGTGTGTAGGTGGTTCTCGTAAGCCTCTGTGCACGATCTTGTTCGCTTCATGTGTGGCAACAGACAGGTCAAGGTGGTTTCGTGACCTACAAATGTTATTAATTTTGATTAGATGACCCATAAATATCTTTCATTTTAATTGGCTGACCAACAAATATTATTAATGTGGTTTGGGTAATCTAAAAATACCATTAGTTTTGATTGGGTAACCTACAAATATTAATAATTTTAATTTGGTGACCTACAAATATTCGTGAATTTAATTGGCTCACCTCTAAATACAAATAAAGGTAATAGGTTGAAATAGTATATTAGTTTATAAATAGGTGACTCACCGATCTTAAAAAATTTGTCACATTCTAATATGAATTATTCCTGTTGAATGAGTTGCTTAATAATTGATTGGTGTTCGAATTTAGTTTGAATATAACTATTATAGTATATATAAGAGTAGCATTTTTAATTACAGACATTTTTTACATTTTTACATTGTCTTCTCTACAGTCAATTCAGAACAGAGCGGCCAGGATTGTTAGTGGCCGTTTGAAGTTTGATCACATTAGTCAAACGCTGTTGGATCTTCATTGGCTTAATGTTAGGAAAAGAATCTTATACAAAATTTCCATCATGGTGTTCAAATGCCTGAATGGTCTCAGTCCAAGTAACCTGTCTGAAATGATAATACGTAGAGTTAGATCTGATCCGTCAATCAAGTTGCGTTTAGATGATCAAGATTTATTGATGGTGCCGAAAACAAAGTTGGCTGTTGCTGATAGAAGTTTTGCAGTTGCTGGTCCTTCGATCTGGAATAATTTGCCCCATCACCTGCGTCGGCCGGGATTAACTCTTCGACAGTTTCGCAAGGAATTGAAAACTCATATCTTCTTGGATTGATTCGCACAAATCATGGAGCGCCTTTGGATGACTATAAAAGGCGCTCTACAAGTTCTCTAATAATAATAATAATAATAATAATAATAATAAAAGTTTTAGACAGATAGTATTCGAACCATGTCATCGTGCAATAGCAATAACATCGAAAGTCATGGCACTTTTACTGTCTGAGCTAATTTGCAAACCAATAAAAGGCATTGAAAAAGGTGATGATTGTAAATGAGTTGTTGATGAAGAAGATGATTAGAATGATAATGAAGAAGAAAATGATGATGAAAAAGATGGAGAAGATGCTGATAAGAATGATAATGATCAATGAAGATGATGATGATGATGTGGGAAAAAGAAACGACAAAGAAGAGATAAAAAAAATTAGGCGTGAGCTTGACTACGAGTCCGAGACATGATAGATGGAAAGATGGATTGGGAAATGGATGAATGAATATATCACAACTTCACTAATGATGGAAGGGTGAGTTGATGGATGAAACATAAAAACTTGGAAACTGGAAGCATGGATGCAATACAATTTAATGAAATAAATATCGAATAGAAAAAATTTAAAAATATTCAAATTTCATTAACTGATTATTTTGATGTTATTAACTGATTATGATTATTTAATAAATAAATAAATAAATATATAACCTTAAAAATAACCAGGAAATGAATGTAAGTTAAATAGAAACAAGATTTTATTAACGAATGAATTCCAATGAAAATTAAAAATTTTGAAATAACTGGTTGAAAATAAACTATTAAACGTACGAATGAATGAATGAGTGAGTGAGTGAGTGAATGAATAAATGAATGAATGAATGAATAAAGGAAGGTTGAACATAGGAAGCAAATCATCACACTTCATCAAACAGATGCAATCAAGTTTGGTTCACCACTATATTGTTGTTGTTGTTATTGATGTGTTGTTATTGATGTTGTTGACATTGTTGACGTTGTTGCTGTTATTTATGTTGTTGTTGTTGACGTTGTCGTTGATGCCAATTATAAATTTTTTTTATTATTGTCAGGATTATTACAATTGCCATCGTCATCATTGTAACTTTATTTGGGTAATGACAATAACATTAACAATAATATAATCAATAACAATAATAATAATAATATAATGAAAAAGAATATAATAATAATAATGATAGTAATAATAATAGCAAGCAAATTAATAACAGTAATCCGACTATAAAGGCAACGGCTATATGTGGTGGTCACGTGCAAAAAAAAAATTAAATATTTTTGTTTTTTTTGTTGATGTTATTGTTATTACTACAATTGTTGTTGTTGTTTTTGTTGTTGTTTATGTGTTGGTAGACGCTCCGAGTATCAATATTGTAACGATAGCAATAAAATTTCACTCTTTGCCTTGCTGCGCCACAATAAGAGAGAGGAGTGTGCCATCAACAACTGCCAAACAACTGCATCCCTCGTTCGTTTACTTACATCAACTACGCAACAAAAACATTAACAACGTTTATAACTGTCACATCAACGACAACACTAACAAAACTACTAAGAACAGCAACAGCAGCAACAACAACTACAGCAGCAGCAACAACAAAAACAACAAAAATACAACAACACAACACAAACACAACAACAACAACACTAGCAGCCCAAACAACAAGCACCACTATAATTACACGAGTTAACATTTTTGTCTTTTCAGTTTTTCTGTATTTTTCGATATGAGATATTATTAATCCGCCATATGTCATTTACACGCCTGAATGCCTGCGTCAGATTCTTGTGCATTGTGAATGCGTGCATGTATGCATTGTGAATACGTGTGTGTATGCATTGTGAATGCGTGTGTGTATGCATTGTGAATGCGTGTGTGTATGCATTGTGAATGTGTGTGTGTATGCGTTGTGCATGGAAAGCCATTTTTATGTGTATAATTCAAAAGTGTAGGTGGTCTTGGGGTTGTAGCTTGGACTCCCTACAAACAATTATATTTTCAAATTACTAAAAAATTTCTGCATTTGCTTCCCAGACCACATATATACACAATTACATACCCACATGCATACAAATTAAAATACAAACAAGATTTTATGGCGTTAGTTGAGCACTTAGTTCATTTGTCTATTAAAACTTGTCCTCACATGTTTCCATTGATCTGCTGCAACATGAAAGCCAGACCGTAAAGATGTGTTAACTGCTACTGAGAATTATTTCTTTACAAAAGTAATAAAAATAATTAAAACGACGATGATGAAGAAATGATGATAGCTAGAATGACAATGATGATAACTGTCTTGTAGTGACGATGACGTCATTAATGATTATGATGACAGTAAAAACGAAACGAACACGTAGCGTCTCCTCTGACGACGATGGTTTTAGTGGTTATGAATAACTTTTCCTATCTCCAGCCGCCAGCCGAATGACAACCGTGAAATCAGAACAAACACATCAACAGCCAAGCAAGTAAGTAAGAGACATTCAATGACATTCGATGAAATATTTGACGGTCTCACCGATGACAGGGCAAACAAAATGACGTCAGTGCTGACGTAATTATGATAGGCCTACGTCAACATTATTTGTAATGTAAGCGCATTCTTATTAGCATGTCATTAACTTGTCAATTTTTTTTTATTGTTAAATAAATTCAAATAAAATGTAGAAATGTTCAATAATTAAATAAAAATCGCGCTAGATAAGTTAGATAAGTTTGAAATGAAGGGCAATATACATGGAAGATTCAAAAATCGTTGTTGTACAACTTGAAATAATTAAAGCAACGGCAAAATTATTTGCAGAGTGATTTTATTTTTAAATTAAAATTAACTAACAACATCAAAAACTTCTAAATAACACCAGACAAAAATATATTACAGAAACTACAAGTTACCGTCAATAAACAAAAAACAACGCTACAAAATAAAAAATATCAACAACGACGGCAAAAATAACAAAATTGATATCCACAACAACTGCATCAATAACAACAACAAAAACTAAACAACAAAAACATAGATGACATCAACAGTAACAACATCAACAACAAAAACAGCAGCAGCAGCAGCAACAACAACAACAACATAGATAACATCATCAACAACAACAGCATGAACAACACAAATAGCGGCAACAATAATATGGCTCTTTAGAACTCCTCAAATACTTTCCAACTAACAATCCAAACTGCGTGAATGACTGTCAGTCAACACGGAGCAGTCAGCATCATCGTCATCCTCCTCTTCATCATTTTCGTCATCTTCGCCACCACCATCATCATTATTACCATCAGCTTCATCGTCATCTTTTTCATCGTCAACACCATCCTCATTCCATCATTACCATTACCCTTACCATCATCATCATCACTATCTTCGTCGTCATCATCTTCATCTTTGACGTCATCGTCATCATGCACTCATTTTACTGCAGCCACGTGTACCACGTGACTTAATATGACATCATCAAACCTACATTTATTTATTTACCATGCTCTTACTGCTGACTGAATGCTAAATGTTATTAAACGTGTTTGATGGGAAGTCGGGCGATGATGACAATGATAATGACGATTACGACGATGATAACGTTGATGATAACGATGATGATGACAAAAATGATAATATTATGATAACGATGATTGTAAAAGAAAGATGATAATGATGATGATAAAATGAAAGATACTGATGTAAATATGATGATGATGATGATGATGATGGCGTTGGAGAAAAAGTAGATGATGAAGTGACGAGAATAAATTAAGGATATGCTGAGGGTGTTGATAAAGTGGCTGTTGCAGCTACTGCAGCAGCTGCTGACGACCGCAAGAGGAAATACTGGAGCGGTAACGACCGTGAAATAAATTATGATGATTTTGACAAATTGGTGACAATTTATTTGATTTAAAAACGATTAAAATGATTAATATTTCACATTTGCCATAGCCAAAATGACTAGAGACGATGATGTTTGGTGATGGAATGATGACGCCTCCGGGTACTACATTAATACATGGGACGCCAGGTCAGCCTTCTAAATTAATAGTATTAATGATAAATTTAATAAGAGTAAATATACTTGCTTAATAATTATAATTAAAGAATTGGATTAAAGGGTTGGATAATTTTAATAATTAAACTATTAGCGAGAGAGAGAAAAAGAGAGAGAAAAAGAAAAGAGAGAGAGAGGAAAAAAAATGAGAGAGCGTAGATAAGAGAAAAATAAACGATAGATAGAAAGAAAAAAAGAATGAAAAGGAAGGAGAGAGAGATAAAAAAGTGTTTCGTGTTGTAGTTACATGTCGTGGAGTAACGTAACATTGTTGTAGCGACATTTACTGATAATAGAACGTTCCAGAAAATTAGATGGACTTTGGGCTTCAACTGATTACATGCAATTTGTATACGCAACACGCAAACACACACATATACGCACACATACACACACAAACACACACAAACATACGAACACACAAAGCCTAAGCACAAGCACAACGATAAAAAACCCATTATACAAGCATAAAAATGTATACATAATTATTTTTAAGATAAGAAAATATAGCAGTGTTATAACCACCAGCAAAAATACACACACACGTAAACCTGAATATACATACAAACATACATACAAAAATAAACATATACGCCAACAGATACACAAACTAACCGTACAAAAAAGGCACACATGATTACACAGTCAAACATTTGAACGTATACTCTTAAGCCATAAAGCCGCTTATTAATACCCATAGCTAGTTTCGATTATCTTGTGAATTATTTTTTAATGTTTTTTGCATTTTTGGATTCATTTTTTCCATCTAGATCCACATTTTCAGTTTTCAGTTTTTCAGTAGGTCCGGCTAGTCATTATTTCCACAGTTTCACATGGAATTGCTACATTATCATGATTCTACCATCGCATACCTGTAACATTCGAGGTCAATAATTATAATTGACTTAACGATGATGTTAATAATAGTAATAAAAATAATAATATTACTGGTAATAATAATAATAATTATAATGATAATAATAACAGAACATATACAATAAAAACCACACATATATTTATACATACATACCCACACGCTATCTCATATACATACACTCACCCATAACATATTTAAATTAAAAAACACCTCGTACAAAACACACATTAACCCACCCCCACACACATATCCACACAGACTCACACACATACACTCACACACACACACACACACCACGCACGCAAACACGCTGTAACACAGATTCTAAAAGAGTGAAAACGAACGAGTACCTCATAGCACATTGCATCAATCTATATACAAACATCCATCCACACTACACACGCACGTAATCCCCTGCATAATTGCATGGAAAAATTTAATATAATATAATTAGAGGAGCAGCGTAATACGCTTTCTAATCTGCAATATTGAATCAAACACGGGTGAATTTTTAATATAATTAAATGTGAATCAGTTGATTTAATTTGTGGACTGATTTTTTTCTTCAAATTTGCATAGAAGATCTAAGTTCTTTCTCGTTACATGAAGCTGTTATTCTATTTTGGATTTTCTCTCTCTCTCTCTCTTTTTCTCTCTCTCTCTTTCTCTCTCTTTTTCTTTCTCCATTTTTCTCTTTCTTTTCTTCCTTCCATCTTTCTCATTTTTTGTTTGCTTCTCTGCTTTTTAAGTTTTTCCATTCAAAATTACACGCAAACACTGGTTGCGCACAAAGAAGTGTATGTGTTTCTCTTTCTCTTTCTCTTTCTCTCTCTCTCTTTTTCTATATATATATATATATATATATAAATGGCATGTTTTTGTTAGTTGGACCATTTTATTGTGTCCAATACTGATGCAAATATATTGATGTGACATTCTGTTTGCGTTTCTAGGCAGGAAATACTAATGGTGAAGTGATAATAATGATGATGATGATGACGGCGATGATGATGAAGAGGACGATTCAAATGTTGATAACGATGATGATTCAAATAATGATAAAATGATACATCACATGATGTTATTCAGGAAGATGATGATGAAATGATAAGATGGACTGTGATGGAACATTTAAAAATAAGACTACTGCGTAAGGCATGCAACAAACCGCTTGGGTTTTACAAGATAACATTTATCTGTTTGTTACTTTGTGTGTATATGTATTTGTTTGTTTGTTCGTCTCTGTTTATATGTATGGATTTATGCCTATACATGCATATGTGTATGTTTATGTATATATGTACTTGCGTATGTGTTCATGTGAATACGTATGTTTGACCATATAGAGGAAGAAATAAAATATTTTATTGTTTTGTATTGTATTGTATGTTTGTACAGGAGTTAACAACACGAGCAAATAATGGTTCCTAGTGTTTCCATTTGCGAATTAATAATATCAATGTACAAACTTTAGCAAATTATTATCAACACTGTCTAATACACTATTGAAGTTTATAAAATGGTATTTCTTACTCAGGTTGAAAATTATTTACAGTGTGAATTTTTAAATTCAGTCAGATTTTCAGCTCTAGGAGTTCATTGCAAAAAATGTCAATTGTAGTAAATTTAACATACAACAACTAAAATAATGTAAAAATATCGATTTAAATATTATTTTTTAACAAATTAAAACTTATTAAATGTATGATAAACGATTTGTTAACTAAACTAGGATAAAATTCTATTTAGGCTGTTGCCAGCTGATTATTATTATTTCAATTTCATCATAACGAGTCGAGTTGAGCTTAAGAGGCCAGTTAACTTAAAATCTAACTTACAATAACTTTTATTTCAATTTTTACATCCAAACTAAAGCGTCATTGAAAAAAAAACTTTATTCATTCATTTATTTAACAAATTTTTATTTCTCAAATAATTTTTCTCAATTATATTTAAAAAAAACAAAAACCAAACAATGCATCTCCAGGCTTTTGCAATAAAACATCATTACAGACAACGTCATGACCTAGCCGTAACCAGATCAATCATCATCATCATCATCATCATCAAACATCATCATCATATTCGTCGTTATTATCATCATCTTCATCGTCATCATCATCGTCATCATCGTCATCATCATCCTCGTCATTAAAACCATCACCATTTTATCACCACAATCATTTCCCTAATTTTTCCATCTCCTTCAACATCTCCAGAAACATTCGTCACCATAGCGAAAATGATGAATTCAAGCCTAACCACATACAAAATATACACTACGAATCAGAATAAGTCGAAACTGTATGACGGCCGTTTAATGCTTATAAACACACTTAGTCATCATGTGATTTGTATGAAAGCTTGTTTACACGACATACTACACATAACATATACAGGATACCTAGTACGGTACGTCGTAGTGTGAATAGTAAATAGACACACACACACACACACACACACACACACACACACACACACACACACACACACACACACACACACACACACACACAGATACATACACACACCGATGCATTGTGTGGTGTGGGATGAATACATAGAAGGAATACATAATACACTACACATGTAGTACACGCACATGCGTCGTGTGGCGTGTATTAAAGTTCTGTGTGGCATTGATGACTACTTCATTAAATGAATGCTACTCTACGCTTCGGCGCTTTTGAAGCAGTGGTGCGTACGGCGCTCATCATTATCATCATCAACAAAATTTTATTTTGATTATTATGACTATATTATTATTATTATTATTATTATTGTTATTATTATTATTATTATTGTTGTTGTTGTTGTTATTCTGGATATTGATCTACATATAAATGGTGTAAACTTCAAAAACTCACGTAGGAAGATAACTTTAAAAAATGAAGTAAAAAGTGCATTGTGTTGTTTAATGCATGTATGTGTATGTACATATGTATGTATGTGTGGGTTTGTGTGCGTGTGTGTGTGCTAAGTGTGTTGTGATGTGTGTTGTTTGTATTGTGCGTGTGTGGTGTTGTAATCAGTTTCGTTGAGCTGTTATTTTGTGGTGTGTTTTGGGTTGTGTGTGTTTGTGTGCCGTGTTGGATCTCCTGTGCATTCCTGTGCGCCTGTCCATTCAGCAATAAGGTGTTCAATACTCTCTAATTAATTATCAATTCCACGTCTTTCTAATTTACACTACGGACAACACAACAACAACATAGACAACAACAGCAGCAACAACAACGAACCACAACAACAACAACAATATAAACATCAGCAACAATTTTTATAAAAATAAACAACCATCTGCATCAACACCAGTGTTTGAAACCTCATCAAAATACAACATCAACAACGTTTGAAAATAATAATAATAATAATAAACAAATAAATAAATAAACACAACAACAACAACAATTACACTAACAAAAGTCAGATATATAAAACTCAGTTTTTTTATTAATAAAAATGATTGAAAATAAAACAGTGCACGAACAAGTGCATAGATAAATCAATAAATAACGTAGTCAAAACTTCCATCACATTCATCCTCCTTCTCATCATCATCATTATTTTCATCATCATTCTCATCGTATTTTACTCATCTTATTTGCAATTTTTTTTCATCATCATCATCATCGTCCTAATCGTCGTCGTCTTCGTCTTCGTCGTCATCGCCATCATGGTCATGATCATCATCGTCGTCTTCATCACATCTTCTTCCTCCTCCTCTTGCTCTTCTTCCTTATCATCATTGTCATCATCGTCATCAGCTCCGCCATCATCATCGTCAACATCTTTTTTGTCGACTATTTATTTTTCTCGCTAATCATTAAAATATCTCAGTGTTCCTTTCTATCTAAGAAGTTTGCTTTGATATTTTTTCAAACTTTTCAAATTATTTTTATTCCTGTATTCTTTATCACAGCCAAAGTATTTTTATAAAATTATTTGTATTATATATATATATATATATATATAACTAATAATAATATTTAATTTAACTTCATTCATTTTTATTGACGAAAAATGAAATTATTGTTAATGTATTCACCGTAAAAAGTGTGTCCTCATAATGTTCAAACAGTTTTGTCTAATTTTAAAATTCAAAATGACAATGATGATGATGATGATGATGATGACGACGACGAGGATGACGACGACGACAAAGATAATACGAAAAAGACGATAATGACGTAGAAGGCATCAGATGATTTTTTTTATTTTTATGAGGCGCTATAAAAGGTCTAATGAAAAAAGTTAATTTCTAAATAACATGAAAAGTATGCCGATAAGGAATATAGAGAATAATAAAAAATAATATTATTAATGAGGAATGTAAAAATAATAACAATAGCAACAACACATCAGTAAGAATTTTTTTAATGGAAGATGAGTTAGATCAGAAGTTAAGAGTGTTGTTGACATGTTGTTGTTGTCGTTATTTATAGGTTGTTATTGATGTTGATGTTGTTGCC
>NW_008703570.1:10750553-10754674 GCF_000326865.2 Helobdella robusta
TGCTAATGGAAAATAGTAGGACATCAACAACATCAATTACAACCTTATAAACAACAACAACAACATCACAAACAATCTATAAACAACAACAACAACAACGACGAAAACAACATCAATAACAACCTATAAATAACGACAACAACAACATGTCAACAACACTCTTAACTTCTGAGCTAACTCATCTTCCATTAAAAAAAATTAATATCATACAACAACAAGGCAACAACAACAACAACAACAACACCACAAACAACTTGAGCAATCATTAGCGATTATTGTGCGGTCATCAATCAGAGAGGCCATCTTAGAAGACAGCTACCACAATGAAAAATAATTAAACAATGTTAACATGACGATCTCCTTCAATATGAAGCTGTTGTACGTTCGTGTCGGATTTTTATGTTTTATTAGAACTTCTGCTGTTGTTTGTGACGTAAGTTATTGTTGTCTGCATTTTGTTAACGCTGTTCGATGTCGTTTTTCTAAAAATTCGCATTTCTTCCAGGCACAACTTAGTAGGGATTTTGTGGAAGTGTAATTTTGGGTGCAATACAAATAAAATCAATTTTGCCAGATGTAGTAATGTTAACGTTTGGATAATTCACAGCCGTGCTTATAAAAAATTAACAACACAATGGAAATCATCAAAAAATTTTTATAACCGTGAACATAAACAAACAAACAAACGAACGAACAGACAAACGAACGAACTAACAAACAAATGAACGAACAAACAATCAACATCATCATCATCTCCATTACCATCGTCATCATCTCCATAACAACGACACATTAGCAATAAAATTAATTACAAGAAAAATAAAGATAATAACAAATAATATCAGTAATAATAATAATAATATTATTATTAATAATATCATAATAATAAAAACAATAACAATAACAACAATAATAACTATCATTAATTACTCTAATTACGACAATATCAACAGAAATGTGAAATTGTATATTATTTCAGAGCGCCCAACTGCAATAAATCAGTCCAGTTTCTACCCCGTTAATTAATGTCCTGTAATGTAATGTAATGTAATATACTGTAATGTAATGTAATGTCTTGTACTGTAGTGTAATGTAAAGTAATTGGCCTTGTAATGTTACGTAGTATAATGTTATTTAATGTTATGTAATGTCTTGTAGAGCCATGCTATGTAATGTAATGTTAAGTTAGGTCATGTAATGTAATGTTACGTAATTAAATGTTGTGGTTTCTTTGAGTTTGTTGTTGATGTTGTTGATGCGTTGTTGTTGTTTTGTTGTTGTTGTTGATGTTGTTTATTATTATTATTATTATTAATTTTTTATGACGTTTGCATAACTTTTTTTTTACAATAGCACCTCATGCCATTAATAACCTGGTACCAGACCGATGCACATGTTAATAATCATAAACCATCACAAATAATCATGCTGTAAGTACGAACACACAGACACACACACACACAGACACATCCACAGACACACACACACGCATAAGTATACATTAACATGATAATTACGATGATAACATTAAGATAAAAAATATGATGATAATGTTGACAATAAAACTTTGAGAATTGTGATGATGATTACGACGATGATGATGGTGACGGTGATGATGATGACGATAGGGATGAGAATGATAGTGATGTTGATGATAGCAATGGTATCACGTGCCGCTTTCACTCTCAGTATTCAAAATCATTGTTTAATGCGCTATAAAAATAAATTTACGTACTGGCGGCTCTCACATGCCATCCCTGTTTTTATGTTTGAAGTAAGAGGATGGCATAACATTTTTAAAAATTTTTTATTATTTTATTTTATTTGAAAATAATTTTGTTTATATGTTTGTTTATTTATTTATTTGTTTACTGCCTTTGAAAGTTCATTTTCTATGCATACGTCATCCTTTGGCAACAATATGATCGTGATGATGATTATCGTCATGGGCCTCATCATAACCTTATTGATCACCGTTTATCGTTACTATCATCATCGTCACCATCATAATCATCATCGTTATCATCATTACTGTCATCTTCATAGTCAGGTCTTGGTCATGGCCTTCCTCCTTCTCCTCATCGTCATCATCGTCGTCGTCATCATCATCATCGTCGTTGTCATCATCATCATCATCATCGTCGTCATCATCATCATCATCATCATCGTCATCATCATCATCATCGTCATCATCATCGTCGTCATCATCATCATCATCGTCGTCGTCATGGTCATCGTAGCAGCGGCAATAACAACGCTTGATCGCCAGTCCAGGACGGCAATTGTAGAGGTACTTTAGAAACGACTAGAATAATGTCATGCCGGTGACGTCACGACCTATCTGGGTCATCCTATAGAGTGGAATATATTTGGGTCATGTCAAGCTGCGATAATAACTTACATGATCTAAACGTTCGCCAGTCTGCTATTGTAGGCAGGTGACTGATGTTCCATATCGGCTCAGCATGCGCTTTTTCCTATAAATGCTGGTTCTCCTATTCAAACATACAAATACGTGCCAAAAATGCTGTTGTTGCATTTTTTGCACGTACTACAAACAAACATACAACTGCACACAAACATACAACTGCAAACAAACATGCAACTGATACAAACATACAACCGATACGAACATACAACTTTATACAAACATACAACTACATACAACTGCACACAAACATACAACTGTTACAAACATACAACTACATACAAACATACAACTTTATACAAACATACAACTGCATACAAACATACAACTACATACAAAAGATACAGACAAACACAGGCCAACAAACACATCCCTATGCAAACGAATAATAATAAACATGCTCCTCAATTATTCAAATAATAAACAAACCTACCCAAAATCCAAACAAATCCAAAAAACATAAAACACTCACGGATAGTACGAACGCAAACATTAACACTGATATATGAGTGTATACAGCGAATATAAGCTCTACACATGCACACAGATACCCGGGCTTAAACATGTACACAATACAAATTTACATGCATATCGATACACAAAATTATATGCACTTTATCCAATCATAGAAGAAAGCACTCACGTACATTAATTCAATTGCACGTACACACACACACACACACACACACACACACACACACACACTCAGACGCGGACACACACAGACCTACACATGTAGGAAGCATGCATATGCACTGCACTATATCTCTTTGCATATTTATGGCGGTTGTCTTTGAACTTGTTTTATGCAATTGTTGGAGCTTTTTTCATTTTCCGAAAAGTTTGCAGTCGACAGTTTATTCGAAGAGGAGAACGAGAGAAGGAGGAAGAAGAGATAGTGGAAAAATCAGGAAAAAGAGTAAGAGCATAAGAGAGAGAGAGAGAGAGAGAGAAGAGAGAGAGAGAGAGAGAGATGTTAGAAAGAAAGTAGAAAGAGAAAAAGATAGTTAGAAAAAGATAGAAAAAGAGAGAAAGAAAAAAAATAGAATGATATAAAAAGAGAGAGAAGAGTATAAAAAAAGAAAATTTGAAAGGGAGAGAGGAAAAAGAAGAGGGAAAGGGAGTTTAAAGAAGCAAATAAAATAGATATAAATCAAAGTGAGGATTTTTTTAAATCGTTAAATTATGAAATTAATGATTGTAAATATATTTGATTAATTCTCACATTTAAAAACATTTACTACATTTATGACGATGAAACGTAGAAAAATAAATATTTTAAATAAATCAAATTATTGAAAATTCAAAAAACTACAAAGTTAAATCGCGAGTAACGAAATTATAGGGTGGGTTAAAAATATTTCTGTTACTCAAAAGTTTGCTCTCGAGGTGAAAGCTCCTTCCCACTTGCAAACATTTATCGAATTACTCAAAAAACATGCCAATATATGTTATTGTTGTTATTATTATAAATAAAATTCCAAGCCGTTATACACTATGAAGCCAACAAAATAGGTTGAACGTAATTATTAAACATTTCTCTGCGAAAAAGTTAGCAAGCAGAAATAAAACACACATTCACATCCATTCGTCACAACAATTGAAAATGCAACATTTAAAGGATAAATTTCTTATATTTCGGCATCATTTTTAACAAAAAATATCACAAACATTCTTAAAAGTACTTTACACA
>NW_008703570.1:10754785-10780838 GCF_000326865.2 Helobdella robusta
GTTTTTGAAACCAACACTTTTTGAAAATCGCAACCGCTAGCGATGGCGACCGCCTCCGTCTGGTATCGCAACCGTGCATAGCCGCAACAAAATGAAGCTGCAATCGCCGCAAAAGCGCCGACGGCAACAAAAACAACTTCAACACATCAGCAACAATACTACGATTACAACAACAACCATTACCACCACTTCTACTAACTACTTCTACTACTATTACTACTACGACCACCACTACTACTACTACTACTACTACCACTACTGAATATATTATTATTATCACTACTACTACCATTAATACTACCAATACTACTACTACCACCACTACTACTAATACTTCTACTACTAATACTTCTACTACTATACTGCTGCTACTACTACTGCTGCTGCTGCCTTTACTTCTACAAGAAAAAATGAGACTTTAAAATTAGTGACAAGAAAAACAAAGGAAGAGCAAAATAATGCCCTGCCATACAGCCAACAACGAATTCATGACAAACACACCGTGCCAGTTATTTGAGGATCTGATGAATCAAACACACCATTATTGTTACATTATTGTTTTGTTGTTGTAATTGTTGTTGTTCATGGTGGTGGTGTTGTTGCTGTTATTGGTGTTACTGTTGTTGCGATAATGTTTTGTTGTTATTGTGGAGATTTTACATTGCTCGTTTATTGATGATATTGTTGCAGTCGATGTTGTTGTGGTTGTTAATGTTATTGTTGGTAATTTATTGTTGTTGTTGGGGTTGGTGTTGCGATAATGTTATGTTTTGCTGCTATTGTGGTGGTGTTTTGTAGTTTGTTTGTTGCTAATTTTGTTGTAGTCGATGCTATTGTTATTGTTGTTGTTGATGTTTTTGTTGTTGATGATTTTGTTGTTGATGATGTTGTAGTTGTTAATGTTGTTGTTAGTTTGTTGTTGCTTTTAATATTATTGTTGCTTTTTTGTTGTTTTGCGTGATAGAGTTTTTTGGCGATGTTGTTGTTGTTTTTTGTTGTTGTTGTTGTTGATAATGTCAAACGAAGGTTGTTTGAATGGTTTTATATATTAATGTTTTTATTAAGCTTATTCATATTGTTCGTGAGATGAGAATGTTTTTGATGCAAAAATGAATGTTAATCAGAGCAGTTTTTAAAGATGCCAGTCTGCCTCTTTGACATTATACATTGGAAATATTTTTAACGTAATAAAATATTTATAATGTGATTGAAAAATTCTTAATTTAATGAAATAAAATAGATGACATTAACAATGAGCAGATGTTAGAAGCAGCAACAATTATTTCCATAATCAGAATGGCAGATTGGTTGCGAAACTTAATGTATCATCTGCTGTTTCTTCATTATCATTAAACTGTTGCAGATTTTAATCGTACATAGGTTATTTTGAGTTTAGAATTAAAAATCATGTAGTTAGAGAAATTAAGGAGGTGAATTGATACGCAAATTAATTTGTTACATCCAATTAAGTTAATTATGTGACAATCTTTTACAAATATTATTAAAATTAATGGACATATTTAGAAGAGTAGGCGTACAGGTTATAAATTTATTTCTGTCATATAACAATGACTGATGTTTGATTCAGTTGATAATCTATGTATTCGTAGATTCATTATAGCACGATTGATATATATATATATATATATATATATATATTTGAATGATTTATGATCGTAATATTGCAAATTATAAATTTTGAGATGTGCAAGCCGCAACATTTTATCAAAAAATGTCTAAGTTCATGGCCCAATTAACCAGTCGACCAACAAGCCAACAAAGCATGCAGTCAACCATTAACCAACACTTTGACTGATCAACCGACCAATCAGCTCATCAGTCAACCAACTAAATAAACAACCAACCAATCAGTCAATCCAAAAATCAACCGATTGACCAGCAAACCAACCAGCCGAAAAACGAACCAATAAATGAACCAACCAAGCCAACAACAGCCATTCATCCAATCATAGAAACCAATGAAGCGTAAAACATTTATCGGACCAATCAGAGAACGATTTGCATGCTAACGTTTTAAGTTCGTTGAAGAGCATGAATATTCATAGATCCACATTCTCTCCGTCTGTAGATTCACGTGATTTACCGCTTTCTCGTTTCCACGGCAACCATCCAGCTGGTGTCGGAAGCAGTTCATCGTGTCCTGGTAGATTCTGGAGTGTGGTGTGTGGAGGAGGGAATGTGGTGTGTGATGAATTTGTGGTGTGTGATGAGTTTGTGGTGTGTGATGAATTTGTGGTGTGTGATGAATTTGTGGTGTGTGATGAATTTGTGGTGTGTGATGAATTTGTGGTGTGTCGTGTAAATTGTGGCATGCTGTGAAGTTTGGGGTGAAAAAATGTTACTTGTATGTATGGTGTTTGTTGTGCAAATTGTCAAATGATACGGGTTGTATTACGTGGTGTTTGTATGTTCCAAATGATGTATCGTCTTCTGTGTGGTGTTTTGTGAAAAAATGAGGGTTAAAGTAGAAGGCTGGATGGTGTGCAATTTCGGTAAAAAATTGACATGGTAGATTGACATGGTAGATTGACATGGTAGATTGGTATGGTAGATTGATATGGTAGGTTGGTATGGTAGATTGGTATGGTAGATTGGTATGGTAGATTGATATGGTAGGTTGGTCTAGTTATGAAATGATAATTTTCACACGGTTGTTTGATATAAATTTGTTTATAACACACTTCAAATATTAATTTGAAAAAAAAGACAAAAACCTTCCCACGGCGACAAAATAAATAAAAAATTAACATCTGTAGACACACGCACACGCGCACACACACACGCACACACACACACACACACACGCACGCACACCCATAAGCATTATTTCCATAATTAATCACGTGGAAAGGGACAATAAATGCGGAGATAGGGATAAGTCATGATGATGATGACAAAGATGATAATGATGATGGTGAAGAAGAAGATGATGATGATGATTAAGATGATGACAAAGGGGATGATAATCAAGAAGAAGAAGAAGAAGAAAAAGAGGATGATGATGATAAAGATGATAACAAAGAGGATGATGATAAAGATGATAACAAAGAGGATGATGATAAAAATGATGATGATGAGGAAGATGAGGATGAAAATAAAAAACAATGATGGATCGTCACTCATTTTTATCGCCTTCTTCATCAGGCTCGTTATCATCTGCCTCCAACATAAGCACTTTGGCTGCCTGTGTCAGATTCATTATCATCATCATCATCATCATTTTCGTCATCATCTCATTGTCATCTTATCGTCGTCATCATCTTCATCACCGTCATCGTCATCCTCCTCCTCCTCCTCCTCCTCCTCATCATCATCAGGATCTTCATCACCGTCATCATCATCATCATCGTTATTGATATTATTGTTGTTACCATCATCATAATCGTTGTCATCGTCAATGCTGTCATCATCAGGGGCGTCATCATTTTCGTAATTACCATCATCGTCACCATCAACATTATCATCATCATCATCGTCACCATCAACATTATCATCATCATCATCGTCATCATCAACATTATCATCATCATCATCGTCACCATCAACATTATCATCATCATCACCATCATCATCATCATCTTCTTCTTCATCTTCATCACCATCACCACCACCATCATCGTTGTCATCATCAGTATCATGATCAGGAGGGAAAGTGTCATTACGTTTTAAGAAGCTTCGAATGACTACGGGATGAAAGGTAAATAATTGTCGTCGTGATAATGTTGTTGTTGTTGGTCTTGTTGTTTTGCTGCATTAATGTTGTTGTTACTGTTGTTGTTGTTGTTGTTGTAATTAATGTCGCCGTTGTTAGTTGGAATGTATTTCATATGTTGATTTTGACATTGTTGTCGATATTTTTAC
The DNA here is from genome assembly GCF_000326865.2 of Helobdella robusta. Classification (NCBI taxonomy): domain Eukaryota; kingdom Metazoa; phylum Annelida; class Clitellata; order Rhynchobdellida; family Glossiphoniidae; genus Helobdella; species Helobdella robusta. The sequence continues at coordinate 10,758,668 of NW_008703570.1, forward strand.
ATTACTGTTGTTTGTGTTGTTGTAGTTTATGTAGTTGTGTTGTTCAGTTGATTTTGTTGTTGTGAGTGTTTTTTTTATCTAATTGTTGTTTCTATTGACGTTGTTGTTTATCTTACGTGTTGCGTTGTTTAACCATGCAGTGTTTTTGGTATAGTCTTTGTTGATGTTGGAGTAATTGGGTTAATGTGGATCGGTTTTAGAACTTTATGATATTAATGTTGTTGTCGTTGTTGTTAGTGTTGTTGTTGTAGTTAGTGTTGATGATAGTGTTGTTGTTGTGGCTAATGTTGTTGTTTTGGTTGGTGTTGTCGTGGTGGCAAGTGTTTTTGTTGTTGTTGATAGTGTTGTTGTTGTTAGTGTTGTTGCTGTTGAGAGTGTTGTTGTTGTTAGTGCTGTTGTTGATACATGGTTGATGTGTTTGGTTATTGTTGTTGTTTTTATTGATACAAGATTGATGTATATCTGAAGTATTTCTGCAATGAATGCCATTTCGGAAGTTGAAATGCTTTTGAGAATGTTGTCACAGGTAATGTTGTTGTTTTTCATGCTGTTGCTGATGTAGTTGGTGTGGTTTTTTTTGATGTTTTTATTACTGTATACGACGTTTTTTTTTTACTTTGTTTGTTATGTCATGTGATGTTTGTGTTTATTTTTTGTTATTTAGTTTGTTAGTTTTTCTTAAAGTTATTTAATGTTGTTGTTGAAAAATATGATTTGGTCAAGTTTGAAATTGTTAACGTTCTATTTTCATTAAATATTCTATCTGTTATCTATGTTTTGTTTGTCTATGCTTTTGGTTTTCCATTACATATTATAATAATTTCTGATAAAATAATTAATTTATTTTATTTCTATAAATTTAAAATAAAAAAATTTGTTTTCTGCCAAAAGTTATTTTTAATCGTTCATATTGGTTTTTCATGTACGCTGTGCACCAACGTAATGTGAAAGCTCATGATGAATGACAGCAATGATGATGAAGACGACGACGACGATGATGAAGACGACGATGGTGGTGATGATATTCTATCGATGCTGCTGCTACTACTGCTGCTGATGATGACGTTGACGATAATGATGCTGCTGATGATGTGGTGGTGATGACGATGATGATTTTGATGTTGACGATAATATTTTGATTAATGTTGTTAAAAATAAAGAGAGTGATTATGCAAGCAAACATTATTTTACCAAAAAAATAGTGGCATAACAAACAGTCTTTTCTAAAAGTCATAAAAACAATCTCCAAAAAGCAATATCTTTCTAAGGGCCATCCTTCTTACGATAATAGCATTTTTTAAACTAATAAACATTTTTAACGCTTTTATTCGAAGTAAAAATACCATTGGAAAAAGACCGGATACAAAACTGCAGAAAATAAAATAATCCCAAAAATAAAAATGAAGTATTGACAGAAGGCAAATAGTTAGATATGAACTTTTTTAACTTGACAAAAGAACGTGATTTTATGCTGCTTGTTACCGTTCCATGTTTTGAGCGGGCCATCTTTTCAGTATTTATATTTTATTATTTTTTAAATTTGTGCGAAAAAATCTGTTTTTTTAAAAATGTTGATAGGCTTAAAATGTTTATCACGTTTGATGTTTCTAAAATAACTTTACTTGTACGTAGAAACTCGTTGAAGTGCTTTTAAAATATTTTTTAAATTGAAAGAAATTATAAATTGTGTAACTTTGAAAAATTCTTGTTTAAAAATTAAAATAAAATTGTGGTAATAATGAGTTTCATTTAACAAAAAAAATTTCAAAAACGAACATTTAATTAATACCAGATTCTGTAAACGATGAATTTTTCTATTTTGAAGATATAAAAATGCTTCCTGTCAAAGTTTCATGGTTTCTAGATTGAACCAGCAAACAACAAGTATCAGGTATCAAGCGGTGTCAAATAAAATGTGTCAGCATTCTGAATGTTGCTCAGGTTAAATAGAAACCAGCATGCTCCATTGTGTGTGTTTCTCATTGTGTGTTAGTATGTGTGTGTGTGTGTGTGTTTTTCTGTGTGTGCCTGTGTTAGTGCGGGCGTATGCGTCTGTGCAGGTGCAAGTATGTGTTTGCATCTTTTTCTGCTTACGTGTTAATTTATATTTCAAAACTTCAACAATACCGATGTGGTTTCAATTTTAAATTCAACTTTTTTTTATATATACAATAATTTGATACTATTTTCCGAGAACAAAGTTTCATATTTCATCAAGCAACAAATCAACGTTAATAAGAAATTTTTCTAAAATATATAGCCGAGTGGAAAAACTGTACGTCCGTAAAAGTTAATGAGCCTAATTTTTCAAACTCATTAATTGTTTTATACAAAAATGTAATGTCTATCTGATTAACTTTTATTTGAAAAAAAAATGGATTTTTTTTAAATGAATGATTGTCATAAAATACCAAAACATTTAAACGCGCATCATTACAAAACAAACACAAACATTACAACCTTACAATACAAACACAAACATTACAACCTTACAATACAAACACAAACATTCTTATAGGCTCACACTTTCACACACCCACAGACACACACACACACAAACATTCACACACACACACACACACACATACACACATAGTAACCGAGCATCAAACAAATATTTACCTTCTCTCACATACATGACAAAAGCGGACAAACAATCCTTTCAGCGTTCATCTTTTCGCGACCTTTGCATACAAAATGCCCATGCACGCTCAAACAACATCAAATATGCTTGAAACATACATACAAACAAACAAACAAACATACATACCATACAGACAGACGAACAAACAAACATAAATACATACATACAAACAAACAAATAAGCATACATACAAAAAAAACATACAAACAAACCAACAACGTAAAAAAGACAAAAATGTTGAACGAACAAAAATATAAATAGTTACACATTTAAATTCATTCGCACATACAAACACATTTGTTTATAACTATGACCTTCACCTTAATCCTCTGTACATTTTTGTGAAACTTTCTATCTCCAATGAGTCCTATCCTATGGAGAAGAATGCGAAACACAAGCGAATAAAAAGTGCTTGCGAGATATTTGGTTAATATCTGTCTGTTATCAGGTGTGAACACTTGCCAGCTATACAAATCTCTTTACGATGATCTTTTGTGGAATATACATCAAATTTACAAATGCAAATCTAAAACACTGTTTTCAAACGTTTAAACATTTATTTATAAAAAAGATAATCTTTTATTTTTTTGTATAGCAATGCGATAACGAAAATAAAAAAAAGGGATGGCTATAACCGATGTAAAATCAAAAGTGACAAAACTTTTCGTGAAGTTTCACCTTGACCCTGACAAAATATTTTTTTGATTGGCTGCTGTCCCAAACCTCTTCGGCCACTTCTTTCGTACAAACTCACATAACAAGCAACTACACATATAAGCCAATTTAACAATGTGCAAACTGCTAATATAGTGTAATGCCTACAATTCAGTAGAATTCAAACAATATTGTAGACGAATAATTATGAACACAAAAAACACTCGTGCATGTATAACTATGAAGTTATTTTCAACCTGGGCACCACCAGCAATTATTGAAACGAGATGATTATGACGAAGTGATTAATAACAAGCGGTGAAGGATTATTATTAATAAGAATCGATAGCGGATTATTTCAACAAAAGCTGCTATTCTAGACTTTATCGTTTTTGCCGTCTGTATTTTCACCACGTACGCATATACGCGCTTGTTTCTATTGCGTTTGTAGTTGCGTGTTTAGTTGAGTTTTTAGGTATGTGTGTGTCTGTGTGTTTATGATTGTCTTTATTGTTAAAGTCTATGTGTGAATGTGCGTGTATTCATGATTATTTTATTGCATGGGCATTTTTATGGACATGGGGTTGCTGGTCATTTATCATTTTGTCATCGCGAGCAAACGTGCAAGGAATTGCTATGCAGACATTTTTGTTTGTGAATTTAAATGATTAATCTCCTTAGTCACACATATGCAGATGGATGCCATAATAATAAATTTTTCATTTCTTCCTTTTGAGAGAAGTTTTCAATTTAAAATCGCAAAAAAAAAAGTTTAAAAAGGTTTCCCAGCCAACAACGTGAGAGAATGAATGGAAAGCTAATTTTCACAAAACCGCACTTACTTTAGCAATTATAAAATACAGCAAAACTATATTATGTTTTATGTGAATTCATTGTATGACGCTTTTAAAAATGATTTTTTGGTTGAAAGTGTATTTGAAGAAGAAGAAAAAAAATGTTAGCATAAATCGTGGAGACTGAACTTTTTCGAACACGCGCATGTTTGCATTCGTAAGTTCATTTCTACGTGTAATTTTAAAAAAAAGTTTAAAATAAACGCGGCTACACTTGTGTGCAATCAATCAGTTAGCTAATAACAGCCATTAAGAACTGGTCGTTTAAGTGCTTGATTGATTAGCAGGCGGTGCCTCTTATCGTCAGACTGAGTTCCGATATCAATCAGGCGTTCAATAAACAAGAGAGATCACTCGATGACCGATCCATCTGGGTGGGCTGGGCACTGCTTGGTCGGCTGAGTTTTAATTATAAATTAACATTAAACTAAGCGCCGCCTGGTGATTAGCCTCATACAGAACTGAAAATAATATAGATAGGTCGGTAGGTAGGGAGAGATGGATAGAGTGAGGGTAAGATTGAGTGAAATATATTAAATGAAAGAAGAATTAGATATAGTTAGATATGATATAAAAAGTTATGACTGGTATAGATTGGATGTGATATATGACAGGATAGGATAGAATGAGATAGAATGGGATGGAATGGGATGGAATGGAATGGGATAAGCGAGTTATCAATAGTTTTATTAATGCCACTTACATCCACAACAACATCAAAAACAACATCAACAACAACACATCAACAACAACATCAACAAAAAACGTAAACAAGAATAATCATAAGATCACAGTCGATGGAACATTCGATGAGGAAAGATGCCAGGGGCTGTGTGTCCATGTAATGAAGGACCAAAATTACTTCCAGCACAATCCTCCTATCATTTTATACAAACATGCACCTATATACTAATGTATTTGTTTGTATACTTGTATGTTTGCAAATATGTTTGTATGTTTGCTGTGTTTTTGTTTGTATCTTTGTTTGATTAATGTATTTGTTTGTATACTTGTATGTTTGCAAATTTGTTTATATGTTTACTCTGTTTTTGTTTGTATTTTTGTTTGATCGTATGATGTCTTGTCTGTATGCTTTGTATTTACATGTTTGTAAGTTTGCATATTTGTGTATGATTGTTTATGTTAGTGTTTTTAGATGCATTTATGTATAACTGTGAATATGTGTTTGTGCAATCATTTTCACATGATTTTCAACCTTTGGTTTCCGCGGATGTTAATGTATTGCACGTTAAATAGACGCTTTGAGAAGAAATGTTTGTATAATCATTCATTCACACGTACGCATTGGAATTGTGGTTCGTTCGTTCGTTCGTTTGTTTGTTCGCTGTTTGCTCATTTTGATTATTAGAGTAGGAATAATGTACTTGTGTTTGTACATGCAATAATTTGTTCATTTGTCTGCTTTCCTTCATGTTCATCTTGGTTTCCTAGGTGGGACACAGATTGTTTGTTAGCTTCGTGTAGTATAGGTTTGCACGTTTTGTATGTATGTGTGTATCCGCACATTTCCAAGTTATATTTTTATTATTTAAATAAATAAATAATGTTTAGTGGCCGTACAGTCAAATGATTTTATTTGGTTTCTTACATTTGTGTTTATGTGCGTACAAATGCAGTTTTTTAAAATTTAAATAAATTTGTACATTTCATTGGCAAGTGTTTTAATATACCGTCGGTTGAAATGTTTCTCCTTTCCAAACTTTATCGTCTTAAAAATATTGTGCATTATTATTATTTTTCGTTGCACGTATTTTAAATTAAATTGATAAAAATATATCTATCGTTTATTTGTATTTATTAAATTTATTTAATTGTATCTATCTATTTATTTATTTATTGTTTAATTGTTTATTGGAGTGATGATGGAGCAGAAATGTGTGCGACACAAACAGTTGCTGGATCTTTTGGTTAGTTTCTAATGGACCGATGAGGACAGTGTTTTCTTTTTAATTTTCATTTTGTGGACAAGTTTTTACAATTTGAAGTACATTCGACGAAACGATGATTATTAGTTTTTCACAAATAAAAAAGTATCATATTCTAGACGGAAAAAATAATAATTGGAGCGAGTGTTAGGAGCCGATAAGAGGAGCAGACATTGAACACGTTTTTAGTTTTTTCTTCCTCCTGCGTGGGATTAGATTGTGTAAAAATAAGAATTTGTACGTAGCTAGGTAGGTAGGTAGGTAGGTGTGTGTGTGTGGGATTAAAGGAAAGGTCAGGGTTGAATATGTATGCACTTTTCTATGTTTCTATCTTTTGAATGTGTCATTTTATGTCTTTGCAGTGTCTGTACAATCATTAACGTGGAGAGCAGTGATATTTTGTAAATGTTTGTATGTACGTGTCTTTTTATGTATGAATGTTTGTTTGTTTATATGGATGTATCTTTGTATGTATGAATGTTAGTTTGTATGTATGCTTATCTTTATATGCCTTTTTGTTTTCCTTTAATAAGTAAATGAATGCATTTCTGTATTTTTGTTCATAATATGCGCCTTTTAGCACGTAAGTATGCTTGACTACTAGCAGTGGAAAGGTCAACGAAAGATGAATAATTTAAAAGCAAGTTCATTTCTTTTGCATTCTGCAATTACTTTATTGTGCTTGAATGTGTGTGCATGTTTGTTTGTCCGTATGTTTAAGTTTTGTCCTGCTCTTGTGTTACTATCTGCATGCTCAATCTACAATAGTGACAGCCTGAATGTTTTGTTTGAAGCTGGATGTCTGAGTCGGATAGCAATTTTTTCACTCTGACTCCTTATTTGAAAACTTTCTAACTCCGACTCCAAAATAACAATTTCAAATTTTCGACTTAGACACCCGACTTTGGATTCAGACTCTCAGAAATTTCAACTTTTGCTGACTTATTCTACTAAAATATCACACTACTAAGCGAAAAAAGTTTTGAAATTATTGGTGATCATAATAATTTAGGAAAAAAATAAAATAACTTTAAATAATTTAATGAAATTGAAAAAATTTCGAACTGCGGGATAATAGTTCAGTGAAAGACTTTGACAGTGGCTTAAAACAACAAAACATCAGCATGACAAGGGCACGGGAACGGTTAATGTTATCACAAAATGAGAGATTGAATCAAACAAACACAATCGTTTCATCGCATTTAAAGCACCAATTTTAAAATTTTTGTATAAATGATTACTTTTTTTTTACAAAGGTTACAAAACACTTCATTTATTAACACTATTCTACGCACACTAAAAAGCTCTCTCCTTAAAATTATTTTCAGAATGTGTGTGTGTGTGTCATGTGTAAGTACGCATTCTAGTGTAGAGTTGAAGTATGAAGCAACTTTTCATACAAAGAATCTTTTTGTTATCATCTGTTAGCAACAATAGAAGAACCGAAGTAGAGCATTGCAGAATGAGACATCTTCAATCAAACTTGTCAGCCTTTGTTAGACATCGTCAAAATTAAAATTTCATTTCAAAAGAAAATTTTTTCGCCAAAAGTTTTGATGGATGTTGAAAATTGAGAAGTGATTTGAAAGGAACTTGGAGGTAAATGTGAAGTTTCCACCGTAGAAAATTACAATATTAGTTTGAAGATCGCTATCGCGGAATTTAATTCAGTAAGTTATACACGGGAATAAATGTTGATCAGATTGGGGAACATGAAATACGAACATTTATTGAATAGCATTTATTGAATAGAAATATCAATAAAATGATGAACGAACGAATGAACGAAAGATGGAATACATATATGAACGAGACACAACCAACCACCATTATTATTATTATTATTATATTATTATTATTATTGTTACTTTCTTATTATTATTGTTAATGAATTTCTGAATCTTTCTATATGCAGAAAAAAAATAATAACAAAATAAATGAACAGCAATAACATTATTAAAATAAAAAAAAACCACAGCCACGAATAACGTTAATTAAATATCAAGAAATAACGAAAATAAAAATAAGGATAATAAAAATAATAACACCAAAAGTAATAATAATAATGATAATAATAATAATAATAATAACAACAACAACAACAATGAGAAGTAGAAGGAGGAGAACGAAAACAGCAATGTCAATAAACTTTTATTAAACAAGCCCACACTCGGACATTTATTTTCTGACAACCTCAAATAAAAGCAAAGATATAAATGTTTTATGGAAAGTCATCGGCGGCATCATGGCATCATCCCACAGTTTCTCCATGCATCTTGCCATACATTTACTTATTAATATTATTTTTCAATATTATTTATTTGTATTTATTACAATTTATTCTTCTTTTTTTTCAGAGTCATCAGCGACAAACACACATGCAAGCGCACGTGAAACAACGCATCACACACATTTCATGTGGTAGGTGGAGATCGATTTGCAATTGAATCCGATCAGTGCAAAAGCATTGCCAGACACTTTACCGTCACACCATCGCAACACACACACACACGCACACACGCACGCACACACACGCACACACAAGTGAGTCAAACATGAGGTCACACATGTGTGTGTATATTATATATACGCCGACTTTTAGCATGCAACCATGCATTCATCCTTTTATGCAGTAATGTGTCTTTATGTATCAGCAGGCATGCATCGGTGAATTATTGCATCATTTCATTCACGTGTATGAGTTATGCATACTTTTATGTTTACAATACAATACTCACATAGCTTGGGTTTTTGTTTGTTCTAGGTCATTATGTTATTATATGTCAATGTTACTACTATGTGATATGTTGTTGTAACATCTATGGTGTGAAGCGAGTTGGGTGATGACAATTTTGATGATGTCGATGTGATGTCAGATGCTTGCTGGTCAAGACTGAGAAATGATGACGCGTTAGATGATTACGGAGGTGAGTTTCTAATGCTGATTATTCTAAATGATGACTCCAGTGATTTCTCATGATAACCGTTTAAAAGTTGAAATAAAATCAACAAATTTTAGAATTAAAATGATAATAAAACTGATTATAAATTGTACGATTATTTCATTGCGATAAAAATATCTTTGAAAATGCAGATCATAAGGTTGATAATGATAAAAATAATAATGATAAAATAGATAATGTTAGTAATAAATAAAAAGCCTAAAGATGTGCTTTGAAAATCTTTCACATGCAAATCGCAGTTGAGTTTGGAATAATTTTGGCGAATGATTTGTTGGTCACTTGACACAATAATACAAAGAATAATAATATTCTGAGTAAATTTGTTGTAACTTTCTGTTCTTTGTTATCTTATTAGTGCTTCTGTCGGTGATTTACTTGTGAAATTTATATTTTATTGTAATATTTAATTTTGACCTTGCAAAAGTAACACCTTTCCTACATGTATTTGTTTTCTCAATTAATATTTATATTGATATTATTATTGCAAATGAATTCTTTTCAATAACGCAATGATGTATGGAAAATAATATGATAACCTGCCTAGTACCATGACTGCCTGGACAAACGTCCAATGTCATTAACGTTTGGTCACTAGAATTTTCATCAATGAATAACAAATCGTTGTCTTTGTGACCGTGCATGTGTTTGCCTGTGTATTCGCATGTACGTGAACGTACATTTATGCGTTTGTATGCGTACTATACATACATATATTCATGCGTTTGTATGCGCACTGTAATGTACACGTACGCGTTATCGTAGATAGTGGGCGGTCATTTTGCTGGAGTCGTACTTAAGAAATTAATTACGATGGACAGTAAGATAAATGATCGCTGTTTGACCTTCGTTTCTTTCTGTGTGTTTGTATGTCTGTCTCTTTTTCTGCTTGTCTGGGTACCTATCTTTTTGTTTGTGTGTCTGTAAATGTGTTATTCTAATTTGTTTTTTGGAATGCTTTTTCAAATGTTGGTTGGTGTGTTAGTTCAGGGCTAGACAAATCTTTTGCCGTGAGGGCCGCATTGAGAATTATTTTACTTTTGAAGGGCCGCATATGTATTTTTTCGACCCGGGGAAGAATCTTTAAGATTTGTGGTTCTTTTATTAATCATAATGTCTGACTGACGACCCATTTTTGGCAAACAAGGCACACGGGCCGTAGTTTGTCCACACCTGTGTTAGTTGGTTCGTAAATGGCTTTGTAGGCATTAAATCAACATTACAAATTCTCTTTTATTTTGTAACCGACAATTAGTTATTTGTTTTAAAAATAATGCGTTTAAACGAACGGGGCATGTGTTTTACTTTTTTCGTCGATAATTCTAGGAACACAATCATTTCACCTAAAATGATATGTTGCTTTTTCAATTTCCTTTGTTTGCATTCATTTGTGTTCTGTTAATTTACGTTTAAATCGCTAGTTAATAACGCTTATGTGGTTGTACATGTGTATGGCATGATCGTATGAGTACGCTGGTATGATAGGTGCTGCGAAGTTTAAAATTTAAATAACTTATAAATTTTTAAGAAAAATAAAAATTTGTGATATAAAACTCAGTAAAATTTTAAAAGTTTGAATTAATGTTTGTTTTCATAATTAAAAACTGGCATTTGATGAAAGTTGATTAATTCAATCATGTTTTGACTCTTGTAGGAGCCCAGAACTACTTCAAATTAATTAAAATTATTTTAGAAAATTTTCAAAACATGCAAAATTAATTAAAAATTATTTAAATCATTTTAAAACAAATTCGGAGGCGGCAAGATGGGCGAGGCACTTTTTCCTGGATGTGTACGTGTGTGTGTGTGTACGTGTGTGCGTGTGTGTGCGTGTGTGTGCGTGCGTGAGTGTGTGTGTGTGTATGTGGGTTTGTGTCGTTGATACAATTAAAGAATTGTTTGTAAAAAAATTTCAAAATAATAAACTGCGAAATTTTTAAGAATTAACTTTTCAATCATTTTTACAAAAATTATTTGACCATTTTCAATCAAAGAACACAAATTACATAAATAAAAAACAAATGAACAATAGAAATTCTTTATTAAAATTTACATTGACAACATTTAAAAAGAAAAAAATATATTAAAAACAGCATGGACAATGTGGATTGGTCTGGAATCTTTGAATATCATTTGCTTAGTCGTTTCATTACCAGGACGGCCATCACTTCCATGATCACCAATATCATTTTCATCATTATACAGTCATCCCCATTATTTTTATCACCATCTTCGTCATCACCATTATCATCGTCGTTATTGGTTTCGTCATCATCATTGTCATATTCATCACCCACATAATTATTATAGCTATTATTATATATTTTTGTGAATAAATGGAATTAAATAAAATCACCTTGGATTTTATTATTGTTATCGTCGTCAGTATAATCTGTATCAACATCGTTATCATGATATCATGATATCACAATCATCGTTATTATTTTGATCGTTACTTCATCTCGACTTCGTTATTTAAAAATTTGTGACGTATCAATTTTATAAATAGCGGTTTATTTCGATGTTATATCATTTTGTATGTATCTATCATCATTACGTGGAGTTTCATCATCATCATTTATCACTTTCGTCACTAACACGGATACTACCATTTAGTGTCATCACCATCAGTCATTGTCATCGTCGGTACCATCATAGAAATCATCATCTTGTATCACCAACTTTACTAACATATTATTTTCATCATCATAATAACATTTAGTATCATGATCATTATCATGATCATGACCATCACCATCATTATTATCATCACCACCACCATCAACATCATCATCATCATCATCATCATAATAACAATTAGTATCATTATCATGATCATGATCATCACCATCATTATTATCATCACCATCGTCATCATCACCACCACCATCAACATCATCATCATCGTCATCACCAACATCATCATCGTCATTAAAGATGTTTTATGATATGTTGGCCAGTTATGGTTATTTGACCGATTCTCAATAGCCCTCATTATCTTTGTATAGGCTGTTTATTCTTTGTTTATACATTGTTTATTCTTTGTTTATACATTGTTTATTCTTTGTTTATACATTGTTTATTCTTTGTTTATACATTGTTTATTCTTTGTTTATACATTGTTTATTCTTTGTTTACACATTGTTTATTCTTTGTTTATACATTGTTTATTCTTTGTTTATACATTGTTTATTCTTTGTTTATACACTGTTTATTCTTTGTTTATACGTTGTTCATTATTTGTTTATTCAGTGTATGTTTATGTCTCGCATGCGTATGTTTAAGTTTTGTATTTTCGTATTTTATTTTCGCACGTTTATATTTTGTTTGTGTATGTATGTTTTATCTGCGTATAATTATATTTTTTATGTTTTTCAATGAATGAATTTGTTTATTTTCTAGTCACGAAATGCTAGATTTGTATTTCTTCGTATTGTAAATTAAGTTAATTATGTGCTTACATCATGCTCATTATTAATTATTATCGTCCACCATTATTTATTACTTATTCACATACATGTTAATTCACACAATCATCTTTATTTGCTACTATTTTCCATAAATTATACGTTTATAACGAATTCTGAATTGTAACACGATCAATTTATGTACACATGGCTTGCATACAAACATGCTCTAATATGAAGTTAACACAAAAGTCAACATTTTGAGACCAGCATATTTTTACAATACAGGTTTATTCAGGTGTGTGTATAAATGTATGCGTGTGTATGTATGTGTGTGTGTGTATGTGTGTATGTGAGTGAGTGTGTATGTGTGTGTGTGAGTGAGTGTGTGTGTTGCGTACATAGGCCAATATGTAAATGATGAAACGTGTTAAAATATGAAAAAGATGATGGAGTAGGTAGTAGGAGGCAGTATGTTGTTCAGAATGTTTGGATGGTTTAAATTAAGCGAAGCATTAATCACCGGTAACGAACAACAACTATTCAGGCGTTTAATAGTGTTGCACGTAATTGACGAAGACGATGATGTGCTGAGGTGATATGGTGTTGTGATTGATGGTGCCGTGATGGTGATAACTGGTGGCGTTTTGATTGGCGGGCGATAATAATGGTGAAATTATCGGTGATAATATCATAACGACGATGATAATGAAAATTAACATCAATATTGTCGATAAACTGACGACTGAGAAGATGACTGGATGGGATAGTATGACGTGACGATGAATATTTTAGTAAATAATTATGGTAATTAACTTTTAAAATGTGAATGGTGATGACGATGACATGGATGAAATTAATGACAATATATCAAAATGAAAAATGAATGGCTACGCGTAACTTAAAAACTGACAAAAATGTTAAAAGATCATCTGCTAAAAATCACACAGATAGAATCGCTTCGTCTTATACACATTTTAAAATCAATCCTTGAACGTAAGTGCTGCAAACTAACGAACACAAGCTCTAACAACTAAACTATAATAAACAGGACATACCCTTTTTTGACAGAAACTTCACAAATAGGTTAGTTTTATATTCATTTTTTTATCATATTTGAAGTTAAAATTTGAAAATAGGAATTTTAAGTTAGAAAGTTTCCCTGTCAAAGTAGAGCGGATTGTACAAATTCTTTGAATTATTATAACATTTAGAATCTTTTTATACTGACGTCATCAAATTTTTCAAAACATAAACAATCCCTGTTTTATTCACAGTAATATTTATTATTTTTTAATATATTTCTTGAAGCATCTTAACAAATGAACATGGATGAACAATATGGGGTTAGGTTGCTAATTGTATATTCTATGTTTAAAATTTCAAATGAACTCGAATTGAATAGTTGGATGTTTAAAACTAGGAATGTAACAATATTCATCCTAACACAATTAGGTAACAATCACAGTTGGAATGATTTTGAGCAGAGGAACGATAAGATCGGTAGTTAGGAGGTTGCTACTGACGCTCATTCACCTGCTCATTTCAATCGCGCTGGACGCCTTCATACAGCTGTTTTTCGAGATCATCACATTTGAGAAATATGACAGAGTACATCAATTCGAATGGGACGTTTTCATCGTTCGGGCTATCTTTTCTGTTTTCATATTCTTCTACGTTCTCACACCTAGTAAGTACAAACCACGTTTTATTCGCGACTGACTGACTGACTGACTGACTGACTGACTGACTGACTGACTGACTGACTGACTGACTGACTGACTGACTGACTGACTGATTGATTGACTGACTGACTAACTGACTGACTGACTGATTGATTGATGATTGATTGACGACTGACAAACAAAAACCTGCCGTTCGAACATTTCGGTAAATGTTTCATTAAAAATATCTCCCCAAGAATGCAGCATGAAAGAGATTGTCTTACATTCCTACATGCTGACCCTGCTACTCTATTTTATTTTTCCAGTTTATTGGAGCAAATTTATCGGTTGGATCCACGGAATGATAACTTATTTTCTGAACGCAGCTGTGTTCATAATAAAATTCGGCTTATACCATCACAGTGAAGTGACTGTTTATTAATTTGACTTTGCAATCACCTTATGCACGTTTATGTAATGCATTCCAAAAGAACTTTTTTTAATATCAAGATTAATAAAATTCTGGAAACACTAAAAAAAATTTCAGAAGATGTACTAGATTTCAAATGATCAAATGTTATTCTGTTGACCGAACGACACTAAACTACAAAAAAATTGCCCTAACTAGTTCATATATTCAAAAGCTAAGATCTATTTGAGCTGACATTACATTCAAACATTTTGACAAGGACTAAATAGTTAAGGAGATTCACATATTCAACAACTATCGATACAACAATCTTAACTTGTTGGAGTCCCAGTAGTTAACATGAACAAAAACTGTCACTTTTAACGCAAAAAATGAAAATATGAATATTTGACATTTTTCTGAACTATAAGAAATAGCATACATTATAAAATTAAGTTGGAGTGGATGCTATTACACAGCAGCAGCAACAAGAACTTTTTATGTAACTTGAGACATTTAGGATGCGACATTTCTTTAAATTTAACTCTAAATACGATCCCGGATATTTATATTACGTTTTGTAAAAGTTGCCTATTAACATAAGACATTCACGAACAAAAAACTCAGACACTGCAATAAAGTAAAGTGCAGTGCAGTACACTGCAGTACAATTACAAATAAACTGTACGTTCATCTCGTAATGATGATTAGGATGATGGCGACGATAACGATGAGAAAGATAATAACAACAACAGCAACAACAATAATAATAATAATCTAACGCGCATGTTGTGTTGGCCTTGCTATAGAGTTCCTCGTAATTTTCCTTGGTCTGTCTGTCAAGAAACTTAAGAAGTTGCCAACTACAACGTTTTGTTGATTTCAACCAATAGTCCGTTGCGCAACTTTTGTTGATGTTGTGGTTGTTGTTGCCGTCGTCGTTGTTGTAGATGTCGTTGTGGTAGAATGATTCATCGTTGTTGTTGTTGTTATTGTTGTTGTTGTAATTGTTGTTGTAATTGTTGTTGTTGTGGTTGTTGTTGCCGATGTAATGATTGTTGTTGTTGATGTGTATGTTATTGTTGTTATTGTTTTTATTGACGGCGTAGTTAATATTTAGTTTATTGATGACGTTGTTGTTGTTGTTGTTATTCAAGCTTTTTCCTGTCGCACTGGTGATGGTTGTGCCTAAGGATAAGGTTGTTGGAGTGTTAGGAGTGTTTGATGTGTTTGCTTGATGTACTTTTTACGGAATTGTGGTTGTAAAAGTTGTTGTTGGATTGAAATATTTTTGTGGAGATAAAATTTTCAGCTGGAAAAAAATTTTGTTCACGAGTTATTTAGTTACGAAAAGGAGAAAAGTTTTTTTTTCAAAATAAAATTAAAAATTCATGTTAACACACGGTCAGATGAACAAACAATTTTAACACGTCGCCTGACATTATCATTAAACTTAATCACTCTTATCTATCTCATCACCAACATTAATCCTCACCATCATCATCATCATCATCACCATCATCATCATCAACACCATCATCATCATCGTCATCATCATCATATAACACGACGACCACCACCATCATCTTCATCAAACTTCTTCTCGGAAGACATTAAAGGTAGGTTGAACGCTTAACCATCAGTGAAAAATAATGAAGCGACTTGGCAGTTCATCACCAATGAAGAAAAATCAAATCCAGTAAACATTTTCATGGAACATAAGTGGTAAGCATTTGAAATAATATAACTCAGGTGTGTATGTTATTGAAAACAAAGTGGGTAAATAAATAAATGCGTGTTTCATTGAACTTACATGCCTACTCTGCTTTAATAGCTTTTTAATAAAAATCTCAGCACAGCGTAGTTTTTTGTACTCTGGTTTATTTAAGTTTTCATAAGTTTGTCGGTCGACAGCTCTGTTTCGGCTAAGTAGCCATCATCAAAACCAAATTTTACACTGAATAATTTATAAGTATTAAAATCGATGAAGAAGGAATTAATATCGGAATAAATAAATAAAAACAGGGGCAATAAACAAAGTTATAAATGAATTACACTTTGACATTTTACTGGAATATGAGATTTTGATTTTGAATTTATTAGATCTACACACACACACACACACAAACACACACAGTCACACACACAAACACACACACACACTACACACACACACACAAAACCAAAACACACACACAGACAGACACACACAACACACACACACAGACAGACACACACAACATACACACACGCACACACACATACACACTTACAAACACACACATACGATCAAACAAGCGGACGAAAAAACTGAAAATGCATTTAATCAAACGTTTGCTTAGTTTAGAGGCGGGCAGGTATGAAGACGAACCATCAACCAAGAGAAAGAGAATAGAAAAACAACCCATTCAAACCTCGATCAAATAATTGTTTATCCTATTAATAAATTCTTAATTATATAATTACCTACATTATTAATATTTTCAAATTCAACTCAAGTCTTATTCTAGGACACAAGAATTATGAATTACGAACTATTAAAATTGATTTGAATGAAACAAATAAAAATAATTGAGACATTTAATCTATAACTGCAAAAAAATTTTACAACATACAAAAAATCAACATACAAACACCACAAAAATTAACAATAAGCAAAAAACTTAAACACTAGAATACCTAAGTATAAATGGTAGATAAATGAGCCTGAACAATAGAATACATAATCATAAACATAAACAATAGATACATAAACAAAAAACTGAACCATAAACATGGACTATTGAAAATCACAGTGCATCTTTAGCAATAACCGTAATGAACAGACGTAGCGTACAACATAAACAATTTACACGATACATTATGCACAGCATATACAAAATATACAACATACAATGTACATAACATACAATACACATCTGGACATAAAGAATCGTCAGTATAAACGTTAAACAATAAAATACCGTATATACCCAGGTACTTACA
Source organism: Helobdella robusta (assembly GCF_000326865.2). NCBI lineage: Eukaryota > Metazoa > Annelida > Clitellata > Rhynchobdellida > Glossiphoniidae > Helobdella > Helobdella robusta. Next base: position 10,776,191 of record NW_008703570.1, read on the forward strand.
AACTCAACGAAGTTAGTGTACTTTCATCTGTTTAGATGCAGCTACACACGCATGCATGCATACAATAAACATAAATAACTAATCGTGTCAATAATTCACATGCATTCATACAGACTGCGACATCTTATAACAAACATTATCAAAACGAGACGATACAAAATTTCATTTAGTAAAATTTATTTCTTAACTGATAAGAACTGATTAGAGAACTGATAAGAGGGAACTTAAAAACATTTATCTGGTCTAGCCACACAAACCAAACTTTAATGACATGTAAATTGATAACAATATTATAGAATTGCACACACACAAACACGTACACACATCACTGCATACAAACAAACCCACATGCACACATGAATGTGTTTAATATCCACATATACATCAAAGGAATGAATCGATATGACAAAATCTCGGATGAACTAATGACAGTTCCAACACTATACACTACAGTAGGTCACACACACACGTACATAATACAAACATACTAAAACCCATACATACATACATATGTACATTTACACATACACACACTTACACACATGGGTGTATGAGTGTGTGTGTGTGTGTGTGTGTGTGCGTGTGTGTGCGTATGTGTATGTGTACATATGCGTCGTGTGTTAAGTGTGGACTAAGCAAAATATTGAATTTGCGTTCCAAGAATTGTTTTGTTTTGCTGAAATATTTGGCCTTTGTGAATGTTGAAACAAGCGGACGAACAAAAAACTTCAAAGTTCACTTTTAAAATAATACCTGAATTTTTAAAATTAAAAAAAAATAAAATAATTTAATATTCATAATATATTTTATTGTTTCAATATTTTATACATTGTTATTTGTTGTATTGCGATGAATGCATTAAAAAATGATACGTAAGAAAGTTATAAACCTACTCACGAGCAAAATGAATTTTAAATTGCAAAAACCTACTTTTGAAATTCAATTTTTAATTTATCAAATTAATAAATAATGAAAAAAAAACAACATCTAAAACTTAAATTAAAATGTTCATAATGGCCGGTGGGAATAACGAATGAAAGACTTGGAGCTGCATTTGTGTTGCTCAGTTAGCATTCCTTCAAAGCGTTCCTTTAAACATTTTTCAAATTTTAAAATTAAGAAATTTTATGACAAAAATTAAATTAAACAATAAATTTAAAACATTTTAAACATATTTTTAAAATAATTAAATTAATTTTTGAATAAATAAATATTTAAAATAAAAAAAATGAATGAAAAAATTGCGCAAGAATGCACGCACGTATGTATAAAGCGTTTGCTTGGTGGGCTGAAAACTTTTCAAATAACTTTCCCTATTGAGACCGAAGAATTAATGGTGGTCACGATTATGGTATCGGTGATGGTGGTGTGGGTGGTGATGTTGACTGTGATGATAATGATGTTGGCGAAGACGATGATGATGACTAAGATGATGTTGAGGCTGATGCTGATAATGTTGCCGGTGGTGATGACCGTGATGACATTGATGATGATGACTGTGACGATGATGACGATGACGATGATAATCAATAACACAGATGAGGATATTGAAATTTATAATTAGGACACATTAAAACTATCCATATAAAGTTAAAATAACACACAAATCGTGTAACAAACACATCAATTAATGCACACATTAATTAACACACACACACACAAAGTATTACACACACTCAAACTATCACACACACACAAAATACCACTCAAACACACACACACCACACACACACACACACACACACACACACACACACACACACACAAAGTATCACACACACAAAGTATCACACACACAAAGTATCACTCAAACACACACACACACACACACACACACACATACACACACTGGCATGCAGAGAGAGTAGCATAAATAATCCTGAAAAAGATACCAGAGCTTTCATATTCTTAGTGGCTTTGCTATTGACATGATGGGCGCCGCGTCTATAAGCTACCAGCATAACAAATAAGCCGTTGTGTTTTTGTGCAGGGCTATCAAATGATGGTGATAATGGTGGTGATGTCGTTAATGATGATGATAATAGTGATTATAATGATAATGATGATAATCATAGCGATTACATTGTTTCGGTAGGGTTTTTTTTATTTAAGACGTGATGACGATGATGATGATGGTGGTGGTGGTATTGATAATGATGATAATGATAGTGGTTATGATAAAATAATAATAGTGATGATAATGGCATTAATAATGGTGATGATGAAGGTTTGATGTCATGGAAATATGGTGATGATGGAAATATGAGGATGGTGGTAATAATGGTGACAGCAATTGAAGACGGAAAAATCTAAGCGGCCTAATGCTGTCAATTGTTGAGAAAGTTTTTGTCGTTAATAATAAAAATAAAAATAAGCTGATTATGCTGATTATTTCGTTATATTTATTCGTTTATTAATTAATTCATTTATTCGTTCGCTTGTTCTTTTTATGAATTAATTAATTAATTACTTAATTAATTACTTAACTCATTAATTCATTCATTCATTCATAAACAAAGGCCAACGAGAATGGTAATGAAACAAAATACGACACTCGCGCCATTCACTGAATGTAATCGTAACATGGAACAAAAAAATGACTATGATGACTAAGCTGATGATGACAAAAATATTGAAGATCGCTATCATGATGATGAGAATGATGATGATGATGGTAATGATGATGAGGAGGATGGTGGTAATGATGATGATGATTGCCGACAATAATGAAACCGCCATTTTGTGTTTGTAACCGTTATTGTATATAAAAGGGCGCAATAAATTTATGTTGTTGTTGTTGCGGATTGTTTTTGTTGCGGGTGTTTTCGTTGATGTTGTGGTTGTTGATTTTGTTGTTGTTAATGTTTTGATGTTGTGGTTGATGTTGTTGTTGGTGTTGTTGTTAGTGTTGTTGTTGTTGATGTTGTTAATGTGTTGATGTTGTTGTTGGTGTTGTTGTTGATGTTGTTGTTGTTGATGTTGTTGTTGTTGATGTTTTGATGTTGTTGTTGAGGTTGATATTGTTTTTGTTGGTGTTGTTGTAGATATTGTTGTTGTTGATGTTGTTGTTGTTGATGCCATTGTTGCCCTTTTTTCAAAATTTTAATTTTACTTTTTTTTTATTGTTATGGGGATGTTCTTAGTCATTATAATATTATTCCGATCAGTTCATCGCTTTATATTCCATTTTTTGATCGTTTGGCCATTTCGTCGTTCAATTGCAAGAAGCTAAATTGAACGTTGGGCAGTTTATTTTTCTTCAACAGAAGCAATCACTTCAAAAGGCAATCAGTTAATAAATTGGCTCTTGGCGAAATTTAAATTCTTTAAAATTTTTAAAAAGTGTTATTTTCTTTCTTTTATTATTCGTTATTTATTCATTGATTTTTATTTTCGTTTCTTTCTCTTTCCATCAACCCATTATCTATCTACCCATTCAGTTGTTCTTTTATTCATTCGTTCAAATGTTTTTGCATTCGATCATTTGCACATATATGAGTGTGCGTGTGTGTGTGTGACATTGGCACATTCATCCATTTAATAAATGTCTCATTCAATCATTTGTTCCACAATTTATCCATTCATTCATTCAAACATTTGTTCGTTCGTTCGTTTGTTTGTTCGTTCGTTCGTTCATTCAATCAATCATTCAATCATTCATTCATCTATCCATCCACCCATCCATCCCTCTGTTCATTCATCCATCGACTTCTTTTCTTCGCATCCATGAATGGTAGCATTTAATTTAGAGTGCAATTGCGTTCAGTCGGTTGGTCGGTTGGCTGGTAATTTAGTTCAGAGCAGCGTTGTCCAGTATAGGCCTGCCAGCCTCCCTGCATGTCTGCTTGCATGTCTGCTTGCATGTCTGCTTGCATGTCTGCTTGCATGTCTGCTTGCATGTCTGCTTGCGTGTGCGTCTGCTGTTAACGTGCGGCCCGTACTAATTACAAAACCAAATTTGTCAATTAGTTAAATAAAAAAAAGAGTCAAAAAATTAATATTCAATTTTTTCATTAAATCTTTTAAAAAAATAAAACTGTCATTAAATGAAATATGGCGTGATTGAGTTTGGCGTTATATTGACTAAGTACAGGAGGAAGTATTCAGCCATCAATATAATCATCATCGTCATCATTATTATATTTATCAAATAATGCTGCTGGAAATACAACAAACAAAAACTGAAAAACAGTGAAAACAAACAGCTGATTATTAAACTGGATAAAAAAAACTATCAATAGAAACGACAAACTTAAAAACAAATTAAAAAATAACATGGCGAACAAATCAACAAATACAAACAAATATATGAAAATATTTATAACTAAACTATAAAACACAACAAAAAACAGTCAACAGCATGTAGACAGGCAGACACGACAAATATGACGACGTTTTACAAAATTCTGTAAAAATAAAAACTTTCAAAACTTATCATTTGAATGGAGTAACATTCCTAGCACAAACGTTTCAACAACTGCGTTTGTCTCAACAGCACAACAACGAAAATAATATAACACAAAATAACAACACAGTAAAATAACAAATAACATCACGACACACCACGTAAAAAAACAATAACGACAAAACCATCACCGTACACTACCTAGCAAAGCAACAACAATATGAAGAAGAGAAGTAGGAGAAC
>NW_008703570.1:10780888-10781288 GCF_000326865.2 Helobdella robusta
AATGGATTTAAAATTTGAACGTGAACGGCCGAACACACGCACACACACACACACGCACACACACACATACACACACACACACACACAAACACACACCCACACACATATATATATACATATACACGCACACGCAAATACCCACACACAAACAAATACACAGACAGAAAAATTTGCAAGTACAAACACAAATTCACACCAGCACAAATATATCTTTCTGCATCTGCAATAAACAACGAGTGACAGACGTTAGAAAAATGCTGAGCAGAGATAAATCATGAGAAAGCAAGCCATACATTGCATCACGGCATGACCTTTCACGCGCGCGCTCAAAAGCTCCGCAAAAATATCTGCCAGGTCCAAGCGTACCTGAAATTACACAGGCGTATGCGAACGCACACAA
>NW_008703570.1:10781527-10947293 GCF_000326865.2 Helobdella robusta
ACACACACACACACACACACACACAAACACACACCCACATACGCAAACATACGCAAGCATAGGCGCACCTGATTCTGGCACAAACATACACAAAAACATGCGTGTCAGTTTAAACATACTTTCATATACTTGCACCAACTTGTTCACTCGTTCAATATACAAACATCAGAGAACAAAACAAAAGTTTGCTCCACACATGAATGTTTGTATTTATTTTAAGCTAGGAATTTTTCAACCTTTTTTTTGATATATTTTTAAACTACTTTAAAGAGTGTCGTAGAATTTTGTAAAACTTCGCCTGCTACCAAATAAAAATTATATAAAAATTGTACATGTCGACTCAATAATTCAGCAATATCAAAAATTTTCTGTTTTTGTGAAGAAATGCTGGAACAGTGCTGGAACAGTGTAACCTCAGTTAAAAATTCCATTTCATGGTTTCAAAGAAATATTCAAAAACAAATTAGACTTGATGTATTTTTTAATACAAGAATGAAACGAAAAGGTTGGAGTTAGTTTCACTCAACGAAATGCACGTTGCACGTTTGTGCAGTTCAAAATTAAAACTAAGGAGAACTCCACAACAAAATTAAAATTATACAGACATATTAAGTAAGTGCATTTTATAGCCCAGCGTATGAATAAATATCTAAAAAATTGAATCGCATGCTTGAAAAAGAAATAAAATGATAAAAAGTGAAACATGTTTGAAGAAAGCGTCTGTCGGTCATTAGAAAAGGAGTTGAATAATGAGGTGTCTGCTGGTAGTGGTGCTCTGTCTCTGAAACAAACGAACAAACACTCATCAGCGCTGCCCTGCTACCCGGTCAGTCAGTCAGTTCGTCATTCAAGCGGACACACACGCACATCTGCCACTGAAACAAATACATTTTTAAAAATTGCAAAAACAACGAGTAGGAAAAATTTAAAGATAGAAAAGAAAAAAAAAGAAATAAAAAAAATTGAAGGAATGAGAGAGAGTGAAAGAGAGAAAGAGAGAGAGAAAGAGAGAGAGAGAGAGAGAGAGAGAGACAAAATCAAAGAAACAAAAGAGAAAAGAGAGCGGATTGTACATTTATACGTGATTTAATGGCTACATATGCCGTGAACATACATAAACTTTATATAGATAGAATATATATGTAAATATACACATATACTCGTTCCAACTTACCCACATATATACAACATATATTCAACATATAGTCAATATTTTTAAGTAATAAAAAAAAACTAAATATCTACAAACGTATTTATTTATTTGATTTACAGATGCATTAGAATCCTTGACATGTCACTAAATTATATAGTATTTATACATTTTGCATACCCAACTAACGCTCTCAAATAGTGTGTTACTTACATTTTAATTCTCAGTTTTAAGTTTTGTTATTTTACTTAATTAAAATACATTTAATTGCAATAAAACAATAAAAAAAATATTACCAATAATGTGTGAGTCGTTTCTCGTTCAATTTCGATTATTAATCTTTATAACATTTTTAACACTTTTAATACTCAAGACACTTAAAACGCCAATTAAAGTCATCTCTCATTATTTTATGTGCATGAACAGTTTCGAGTTATTTAACGTTGAGCGAGCGAGTTTGCAGAAACAGACAGAATTTCCCCAAGAACAAACTATGTTGTTCGTTCGGTAACAATCGTAGGATGGTGAAGAACCAGAAATATAATATATATAATATATACCATGGATATATATATATATATATATATATATATATATATATATATATATATATATATATATATGGTTAAAACATAAGCGTTTTATAAAACGAAGAAAGTACATGGATTAAATAATCGCTCGTACAGAAACTGCCTAATTGCGTTACATAAGCCGAGAGCACCATCTGATTAGAGGTTGTATAGTACCTGAGGTGGAGTGAACATTCAACGAAGTGCTTGTACAATACCAACTCTACAGTGCACGTATTCTAAAAGAAAGTAAAATATGTTTGCTGGGAATTGTTGTTACTCAATTATTATTTTATTACTTTTACTGATTATCATAATTGATATGATTTCAATAGAAAAATTGAGTTAATTTTTGTTAATAATAATTATTAAGCATCATCTGTAACTGTAATCGAACGTAACTAAATATATTGACTTCATTGTTTTATGACATTTTTTAAATTTTAAAATGATTGAAATTAAGTGGCGGTGATATCGAGATGGTTAGAGGCGCCTGATCGTGCTGTTTCAATGACTGGCATCGAACGCAAGCAGATCCCTGCCAATCATATGCTACAATGTGTGTCATACGTGGTTTTCACACGTACTCGTATACACTGTGCGTGCCTGTCGTTGAAACCTTTGAAACAGGTGCACGAGAGAGAATGACCTTTAATATTCACCAAAAAGAAATTTCTAACTCAGATAACGACAATAGTATCAAAAAACATCAATAACATTGGAGATAATAACAATGAAAAGTAATAACGACTAATAATTTTTGTCATTACTGTTTCTGAGATCATGGTGTTAAGAAGATAAAAAAAAAGACATTTAGTGACAAACTGAACCGATGCCAAATTTTGAGAAAATAATGGGAAAAATCTCAAAAAATTTATTGGGAATGAATCAAAATTAATCGAAGAAAATGAATTATATTTTAGCAGAAATAATAATAATTCATAACAATAGAATAATATAATGTAAATACTATAAAAATAATAATAATTGTAACTTTGCCCACATACACACTCACATATACACACAGACACACAGACACAAACAAATGCTTACACTCACAAACGCACACACGTAGACACATTCAATTTTATTTAGGAAGAACATGTCGCGTTGCATAGTACGATATGCACAGTACAAACATACAATCAAACCAAATAAAAACAGACACACACAAATATAAACATGCATACATTCAAGATGTCAAAAAAACATTAACCAAATTAGAATATGCTCATAAACCGTGCTATATATTTATATGACGTGCAAAACATAGGCTCATAAACGAAACGACACGGAAAATTACATTTTAAATTTAAGAACTGATTTCTGTTTATTCAGTTAAAATAATTTAGTTAAAAGCTTTGTAAAAACTTGCTTAGTTATTATTATTTTGCTGTTATTATTTCGTTTGTTTGTTGGAACAAGCCACTGAAGTTGTATTATTTTAGCTTATTGTTGAGGTATGCGCAACGTTTGGCAATTGATTGAAATTTTTGCCACTTTTCAATAGGCAACAATCATCTAAAGGTTTTTGAAATATGTCAATGGAAGGTTTGAAAGCATCATTTATATACAAAACGCACAACATGCTTACGAAATGTATGCATGTGGTGTGTCAACATGCATATAAAAATAAACTAAGTGGCAAAAATAAAACACAGTGCACAAAGGCCAATACAAAAATCTTATACAAACGGCATACAATGTGGCAAACAAACAAATGTGTATACAAACAGAAACAAACACAAACACATACAAATTTATACAAACAGTTGGCCAGGCAAACGTACAAACAAAAAATAAGAATATGAAAGCGTGGCAACACGTCACGTGTTACGTCCCATATTTACTTGAGCGCCCATTGATATTAATGTTGCCTTATAACTATCTGTCCTCTTCTCAGATACGGCGAGACCGAATGTAAATTTACAACTTTTTTCTCTTCCAAGTTTTTCATTGCGTTATTTTTTTGACAAAAACTTTTATATTTTGATTATGTTTAGGCGGTTTTCCACAATTCAGTTGGAATGGAGATTTATTGAGTTTGGTGTAAAATTTATATTTTTGTAGAATTTTTTATTCAGATGAAAATGATCATTTAGAAATATTTCTATGGCGAAATTTTCATTTGATGAGAAATTAAAATAAAAATTTTGGTTGGCATTGGAAAAATTAATAAGAGATTTAACAGGTTAATAATGAACATTTAAAATAAATTATAAACATTAAACAATTTTTAAAATAAGGAACAAATCAATTTTATGAAGACCAGCAAAATACTTAAATTATGCAATGAAAGATTGTAATTGAAAACTAATTATCACAAATTAAAACTTTTTATTTTCCGAAAAATAAATTGAATCAATTAAAAAGCGACAAACAATTTGTTTATTCTTGTGCATAAATCTTTCCTTCATTCAAAAGACGGGTGAAACGAGGTGAAAAGGAGAATAAAAGATGGAAAAATATTTTTCTCCATACAATGGTGCGTTTTTGTTCCGCATCTAAAAACGATTTTTCTAATTTAATTCAACAGCAGCAGAAATATGTTTTCACGTAAGGTTGACGCCATCTAACGTTCGTTAAATTGGTTTGATTTCATTTAAATTTAACTATTTTTGTTTGTTTTGTTTAATTTTGCTTAGAGTAGTTAATGTTTTTTTCAAAATGCCCATATTGCCGATTTTTGAGAACTTTTTATTGAAGAGATTAAGGCTTATCACCATTTATTGGTGTTTTTGATCCACTTTACTGCTGTTTTATTTTCTAAAAAGTTCTTCAAGGTTTTTGTTTTTTTTAAACGAAGAAAATTTTCTTTATATAGCAATTGGTTGATATAAATTTCAAAAATATTTTTTTTTGATCTTTTAATGTCAGGTTACTTTTTTTAGCTATTTTTATTTGAAGCATGAAAAATGTTTTTAGGCTGATCATATTTATCATTCAGACTTGTCCTTTAAGAAATTTTCTTGTTTTGTTTCATTTGTCCATTCAATTATGGGGAAAAAGCCAGTTGAAATTTTGAAAATTTTTGCAGATCGAGAAAAATTTGCAAATAAGAAATAACGGAGTATTTTTTTTACAAAAGTTTTTAACATAATTTAAAAATCCAAAACATGTATAAACGCATGCTTGTCAACCGTAATTATTTTTTGACATAATATGAAAAACAAAAGTCTGTTTTTAATAGCGAAATTCAAGTAAAGTTTAAATATAAAGATGAGATCTGCTTGAAGCAGCTGACTGTCATGTTATAGACAGTTGCCCTTTTGATCAATAGCATGATAAGCTGGTTGGTATGCTAAATCTAAACTATAATACACCACGTGCGTATGTTTTACGTGCATCTTTTTAAATAGTTTGATTGTCAAAATGAATTGCTGTTTGAAGCACCGTATTTAAAATGCTATTCAAATAAAAAAATATAATTAATTTTTGATTACAAAATCATAGAATTAAGCATTTTGTTATTCTCTTTCTAAATAGTTCACTAGAATAAAATATACAAGAGTGTTTGTTAGAAAATAAAATGAGAAAATTAAAGTGTTAAAATAAAACCTGTAAAGTTAAACAATAGAATACTTTTATGTGAAAAGCATGCCAAAAATAACCACACGTTTTATAAATATTGATAAAATACCCAAAAAACTTATTTATATAAATATATATACAAATCGGTCAGAAAAATACAAAACATTTGTACGAAACAAGATTCGTATATACGAATACCTCCTTACGTAAGATTATTTGTGCCGTGGCGTATTTTGTATTTGCAAGATAAAATTCACATAGGATTTTAAGATAACATTTCATCCTTCTTCCTACCTCCAAATTATTTTTGCTCTTCTGTAGGATTTTTTTTCGAATTTTTTTATTTGGGTTACTTTCCTCATCTGTCTTTTTCTTTTGTTTTATTCTTTCTTTCTCTCTCTCTCTCTCTCTTTCTTTTCCTTTCTTTCTTTCTCTTTATCATATACATTTTTATGCCCGATTGCCAAAGTACATTAGAAGAAAAAGTACATTGTATGCATTTAATATACAATGTATGTATGTATGTATGTATGTATGTATGTATGTATGTATGTATGTATGTATGCATGTATGTATGCATGTATGTATGCATGTATGTATGTATGTATGTATGTATGTATGTATGTATGTATGTATGTATGCATGTATGCATGTATGCATGTATGTGTATATGTATGTGTGTATGTATGTATATCCGTTTGTATGTTTATATGGAATGTATGGAATGATTAATGAAATCTGACACGGGCAATGTTGGAGTTGGCATACATTCCAGATGAACTAAGATAATGATGGAGGGATTGCCTTGGATGTGATTATGACCATCATCATGATTAGTATGGCGATGATGATGATTGAAAAGATGATGATGATTTGGAAGAGAATGGATGACACTGATTTAAGTTGATAATCAATAATTTATGATAACAAAAATTATAATATTATTACAATTATTATCATTATTAATGATGAAAATGCCATGCCATCATTTTACTAAAACCAACTGCGTTATGTAAATTTCAACATTCGACGTTCCGTATGAAATATCGTTTTCAAAAAATACTAGCTATTATTTGACATTATAATTACGGCAATATGGCGCTGACGTAATGATTAAGGCGCTTGGTTCTGTTCTCGCGGTACCCGTGTTCAAATGCAATAAAAATCTCCGCCCATCACACGAAAATTCACAAGGGATTGCTGTGTGTACACGATAATTGAAAATTAGTTAAGAAAAAGTTACTAATGATATCACGACGACGATGATAATTGTGATAACGTTGATGATGACGGTTATGATGATTGTGATGATTGATGATGATGATGATTGATGATGATGATGATAATGATGAAGATGGAGTTACTGAAGTGATTGTTTCAAATAACGATGGTAATAAAGAAAAATTCTTGAAGATGATGACGATGACGACGATAAAGATGATGGTAATGATGATGATGATGACGATAATGATGGTAATGATGGTGATGATGATGGTAGTGATGGCGACGATGATGGTGATGATGATGAAAATAAGATGAAGAAGATGACGACAAAAATAGAATTGTTATCAGTGATATGGATAATAGTGATAATCACTAAGATGAAGATGATATAAACCATCAAAACTAAGAATATTTGGTGTGATGATGTTATGATACGATGATGATTCAATGTTGGTAGGATGATTTTTTGGATTGGTTTTTTAGTTTGTTAACGAAGATTCAACAATTAGGCGACGGATTAAAAAGATAATAACAATAACAACACCATGTTAAATATAACCGCGATGATGGTGATAAGAATGGTGATGATGATGAGGATGGTGATAATGAGATGGTGATGATAACGGTTATGACGATGATGATGATGATGAATTCGTCGCTGATAATACTGCAACTATTAATATCATCATCGTCATTTTCATTGAGATTGATGATGACTCCAAAATTGTTTCAAATAAAACCTTTAGCAAAAAAGTTGATTGTGATATTAAGGTTGTGTGCCTAACGAACAAGGCGTTGAAGAATTTGCCTGGAATGTTAATGTATGGTTGGATTAACGTTCTAAGTATCTCTCTGTGTGTGTGTGTGTGTGTTTGTGTGTGTGTGCATGAGCATGTTTTCTTACATATATTCGTATTTGTATTTAATTTTGAGAAGCAAATGAAATTTCTTCTAGATTCTTATTAATATTTACTCGTTTTCATCATCATTATCACAACCATCTTCATCGTAATTATAATGGTCACCATCTTCATCATCATCATTGTCATCATCATCATCGTTATTATCGCTATCATCATCATCCTTGTCGTCGTCATTATCTTTCATCATCATCACCTCCATTATCACTTTCATCATCATCTTCATCATCACCACTGTGGTGAGCTGTGGTTGAGTGAGTGTATGTAAAGAGGGGTGTGGCAGAGCAATCTGATTAATGCTAGCAATAAATGGCACACGTAATAATTTAATTATATCGTTCAGCTGCAAGTAAGCATCAAATGATGACTTTAAAGGCTGATAACATTTTTATCATCGCCATCTTCATCTTTTATTTCATTGTCATAATTTTCTTCATCATTATTATCATTATCAATTAATTTTTTTTAGAATTTCATCATCAACTTCGTCATCAAAAATAAATTTTAATAATTTCGGTCACATCATTGTCAAATTGAACAGTTTGATCTTTATCACGCCCATCATCATCATTACCACTACCACCACCATCATCATCCTCACCACTACCACCACCACCATCATCATCATTTCCATAACTTTTGCTACTATTTTCAACGTAAATGTGATCATCATCATTTTCTAAATCATTTTCACCATCGTCGTCATCATCGTCATCATCATCATCATCATCATCATCATAATCATCGTTTATTCATCACTGAGATCCATTCCCTCAATCAATATAATTGACGCGTTCATTTACTTACCTATCATCATTATCATTAGTTTGATAGGTAAGAAATTTTCTTACCTATCATTATCATCGTCGTCGTCATAATCATCATCATCATCATTAGAAATGGTATTATTCTCATTTTTGACATCATCGTCATCATCATCGCCATTATCATTATCATCATCATCATCATCATCATCATCAGGGAAATGACTGTTTGTTTGTAAAATTAGATAGACATTGTGTGGTACTTATATGAACATCAAACATTCAATATGTAAACAAAAACTTTTCTAATTCCGCCCATCTTTGTTTTTTTCCATTTTTGTATGTTCCATCTCATCTTCCTCTTTTGTTTTTATCTTTCTTGTCTTGTTTTTCACCGAGTTTTTTAGTTTTTTTCTTTTTTCTAACTTTTCCGTCCATTTCATGCCTTCATTCTAGTTTATTTATTAAAATTCGCACGTGCTTATTACGTAGTTAACATTCCCAATCCACACACAAAGATTCACATATTAACACAAACTCTCTCTCTCTCTTTCTCTCTTTCTCTCTCTCTCCTCTTTCTACCTTTTTCTTTATTTTTTCTCTCTTTCTCGCTCCGACCTAATTCCTTTTTACTGCTTTTTTTCTTTTTTTCTCTTTCACACTCGCTCACACACACGCATAACACATTCACACACAACGTAAACACATACAAACAAAAAAAAGACAGTCACTGAACACACACAATCGGACGTACATCAAATATGAGAACGCCTGCTAATACAGACGCGAGGCAACCCAATACACTTATTAACCATAATACGATCGTAAACAAAGCGCGGGCGACTAGCAGACGTGTGCGCCGCTACTCTTGCCTCCACTAAGTCAGAGATTTTATTCAATTTGTCACGTGTGCGTGGTGTGGTGGTCGTCGCCGTAACATCTGGCTTTCTTGAATTTTTTCAAATAGATAAATAAAGTTAAGTAATTTAAAAAATTTTCAGCTGATTGTGTTCAACAGAAAATTTTTGTGTGAATTGAAATCTAATCGAGTAAAACATTTGGATCGATGCGCGTTTGAAGCCGGCCACGTGTGTTTGTGTGTCATCTGACCTGAGTCACTGTCTTTCAGATAAAAATATCTTTCGAAGAAAATTTCCAGAAACTCATTTTACAAAAATAATTTGAAAAATTTGAACAAAGAAATAGGATACCATGTGAATTATTTGTTTTCATTAGTTATTCTATTAAAAACTTTATCTTTCTTCTACTAATGCCTTTTATATCTTTTTTAAGTCTTTCCGCTCATTTTCATCTTCAGCGTCATCATCCTCATTGTTGACGTCATCACAGTCATCATCGACATCATATTATCACTTTTGATAATCAGTCCCAACGAATGGAAACCAGTCTCCACCTGCTCCTCCTCCTCCTCCCCCGCCTGCCTGTGGTAGTCCTCAATGTTATCAACCAACACTCTTCCTTCATCATCGTCTTCATCCGTTTCTACATCTGTCACATTCATCATCATTTTCATCATCATTTGTTTCCATTTTGCGATCGTCATCATCTTGATGTCGTTTGCACGGTCAGCAGACTATAAATAGAACAAACTAATGGAAAACAAAAAACAAACGAACCCACGAACGAACATACAAACGAACACACGAACGAACGTACAAACGAACCCACAAACGTACGTAAAAACGAACCCACGATCGAACACACGAACGAACATACAAACAAACGAACTAACAAACCGGAAAACTGACAAATTTTATAATTAAACAGAAATTTAGAATAAAAATTAAATAAGCACAGAAAATAACCTAAAAATTCTTACATACATACCCACATATGCGTACAGACAAACGTACACTCACGTACGTGCAAACGCACGTGCAAACAGCTTGAACTAATAAAACTTAAAAACGTGGCGAAGTCATTCAGCCTTGAATATGGAATGCTTGGAGGTGCATGAAAATAATGTCTCACATTGCAATCGCCAATCAACACTACCCCAGCGATGGTGATGACGACGACGATGATGATAAAATCATTGACAATGATGATGAAGAAGAAGATGAAGATAATCTTTATATGATGATGACGACCATGATGCTGGTGATAAATGGAAATAATGATAATCATACGGACGATTAGAACAAAGAAGACGATGTTAAGGATGATGATGACGACTAAACTGATGATGGTGGTTGTAGTGATAACAAGATAACCTTAATTGAAAAATGAAAAAAAAATAGTGGTTGTAGTGATGGTGGTGATAATGATAACAAGATAACCTTAATTGAAAAATGAAAAAAAATTGTCAATAACAGTTAAAAAATTAATGTGACGTCATATAAGAGATTAAGGGAGAGTAATGTTACCGGTGCAAACATAAAAGAAAGACATTCAAGTACCCATGTGTTTTGTCGTGATTGTCATTACACAACTTTATATGTGCTATTCATAATACTTGCAGACAAACAAATGTACGTTAATTATAAGATGAAGATGATGGTGATTGATATTAATGATGGTGATAAAAAAATAATGAAGATACAAATAATAAAAATACAAAGATGCAAATAATAAAGATACAAATGATAAAGATACAAAGATACAAATAATAAAGATACAAATGATAAAGATACAAAGATACAAATAATAAAAATATAAAGATACAAATAATAAAGATATAAAGATACAGATAATAAAGATACAAAAACACAAATAATGAAGATGCTACTGGAGGAGAGTAGAGAAAAATTGCAAACATTTCCTCAGAAAAATATCATTCCTCCACAAATCTCATACTTGGCACATAAATAACAGCATAGCCGATCAATCAATCACTCTATACACAGCATTGCGTAATGGTGTGTACGTATCTCCGTGCTTGTGTGTCTAAGTATGTGTATATGTACGTGCATGTCTATATGTTTTAAGTATGTGTGTGTGTGCGTGTGTCTGTGTAGGTTTACGCGTGTGTGTACACAACATGAGCGTACGCGCTGTGCGTTATGTTACATTTATTTATGTATACGTGCATATGCTGAACACTGATAAGTATGAATGTATGTGCCAGTGCAAGTTCATGTATCTATGCTTGTTTATATCCATGTTTGTTTGTTTGTATGTGTGTTTATATCCATGTTTGTTTGTTTGTATGTTTGTATGTTTGTTTGTATGAATGCATGCTTTTTTTGTGCTCGGTTGTTCGTCTGTTTGTTTGTCAGTTTGAAATTAGGTTTTTCGATGATAAACTTAATTCGGATATAAAGTTATAAGCGTGTATGTTGGCTTTTAAATGGATAAATAATTCTGTTTGTATTTATAGAAATTATATTATACGGCGTAAATATGAAAGCCTTGAAGGTAAAATAAAATGAAAAAAATTGGAAAAGAATGGAAAAATGGAACAAATTGAAAGTAACAGGAAGCAAGCAGTCCTTGCAAATTTGAAGAAAAAGTTCGCCGCGAAGACGTGATAAGTTTGAAAGTAAATGAATTTGTGGTGATGAATTGGAATGAATAATTTTCTTCATTCCACTAATTTGCCAAAAAAATAATTACATCTTGTCACCTCGTATTGAAATTATTTTATAACTTTGTGAAGCATTTTATTATTAATTCATTATAAAATAAAATAATAATGAAATGAGTTAAATGAAAAAATATTTCGTTAAAAATATAAAAAAATTATTAATAAGGCATACATTAAGTTTTAATGAAGAAAAAATCATTAAAATAATCCTTATTTTCTTTATATTCTATCAAAAATGTTGAGCGTACGTATCAGGTCTGTTCAAAATATTAATTATTTTCTATTTAATTAACGAGAAACAATCAACGTCAACAAAAGAAGCCAGCAAGCTGCTTATTTCAAAAGTTTTTATAAATTAGACCAGTAAAACTTCTTTAACAAATATCTTTTAATATCCACTTTTTAAAATTTTTAAATTTTTTGCTGCAATTTCCACAGCAACTAACTAAAAAAATTCAAACAAATTTCACACTTTCACCAATCTTTTTGAATTAACTTGTACACACGCACACACACAGCCACACACACACACACAGCCACACACACACACACAGCCACACACACACACACACACACACACACACACAGCCACACACACACATACACACACACACACGCACGCACACATACACACATAGTCGTAATTGATCACATTCATCATGGCCTTCTCCAGAGGAAGTCCTATATATGATGTTTATGCCGACGACTCATCAGATACAAGACCACGGGTGTGTGTTTCAGAGTGTATGTGTAAAAAAATACACTCACACGTATGTGCGTGTGTGGGAGTTTGTTACATTGTATCTCTTCATCTTAGATTGTATCATTTCTTTCAATTCAATATCTACTTTGAAAAGGTGTGTGTTTACACAAATGTGATAAAACAGTGTTTCTTTTTGCGTCTGTTAATGAATTTACTTTGTTTATTTATTTAAATTAATTAATTAAATTAACTTAAATTAAATGCGCAATTATAATGAAATGATTAATTAGATGTTATATGAAATTGCAGATGTGTTGTGTGAATATTGTAAGCGTCTAAATAGATGGGCACAAACTGTGGTTTTTGCTGATAAACATGTGCATTTTTTTTAATTACACACGAAAAATGTATATATTTGTGTGTACGCGATAGTGTATATACAAAAAGTGTGTCCGTGTGTGTGTGTGTCCGTGTGTGTATGTATGTGTGTGGTGTGTGTGCGTGTATGTTAGTTGTTCTTTGTGGTTTTTTTTGTATGTGTTGATGATGTAAGATGGCTCGTCAGCACGTAATTCAATGAGATTGCTGCTTTATAGTGGGTTGAACTGGACTATTTTTTGTGTGATTTAATTTATGTATTAATAATGTTGATCAATACACAAGATGCTTGGATTGTAAAAGATATTTATGCGCATATTTTATGTGTTTATAATATTTTTTAATTTAGTCAAAAAAATTAATAAAGGAATGATAATTCGAAGCAAAAACGTTGGAGTATAATTGATGAGATTTATAAATTTTAATTTAATTTTTTTAAATAAATGACTATTAAAATTTTGTTTTTAAAAAATTGATGAGTAGATATAGTAAATATGATTCAAGGTGATAATGTTATTACAAATATCGACCTAAAACTTCTCTGGTGCTCTGCCCTTTAAACCTTTTTGGACATTCTATTGATTATTATCAACGTTGGCTTTGAAGTCGGTTCATTTATTGAGCATTTTGATATATTGATTCATAAAAGTAGTCAAATATTCTATAGATAAACGTTACTAAATCATCGTCATTGTAATTATCATCGTGGTCGTCATCATTATCATCGTTGTCATTATTATCATTAGCGTGTTTGTCGCGTTGGCGTTGTGGTTGTGGTGGCTGGTGCAGCTGGTTGCTGTGACGGGCGACGTGTGTGGTGATTGTTGATACAATTGAAGAATATCAAGATGAAAATGCTAAAAAAAATTTTATCATCACCGTCATCATTGTCATTATTTCATCGTCATTGTCATCATCATCATCATCATCATTACCATCATCATCATCATGGTCGTCATCATCGTTATCGTCATCACCATCATCATCATCATAATCATCACCATCACCATAATGGTCATCCCCACCATCATCAGCAGCACCACCATTATCATCAGCACCACCACCATTATCATCACCCTCGTCATCATCACACGGTTGTAGCAGCAGTTATCCAAAAGAACGTCTTCCCGATGAGGATTGAAAATACGCCATTAGAATCACGTGATGTTTTGTTTTTTGGGGTTTTCCAGAAGTTTATTTTTTCCTATTTTAACTTTTCATTCTAGCAATCAGCACCTTAAATTTTTCTTCATTCAACGTTTTCTGAATGGTTTTCGACTAAAATAGAACAAATTAAAATAATATTTAAGGGTAATGGCAACAATTAACAAGCAGAGACACAAGAGCAGTAACAACAAAACAACAATAGTTACAACACCGTACAAATCGCGGATCTAATTAACATAAATATCAGAAGCTGTGAGCCAAATTATGGGGATGGTCTCATAAAATTGCCACCTTATTAAAAAATCTGTTACGTAGTGCCAATCAGAAAACAAGTCTATGAATGGGTGAAAATTTAGGCTGTGATTGAATACAAAAATGTTTAAAATTATGAAAATTTCATCGGTGGATGTTATGTTTTGCCTTTGTATGTAGTTTTAAATGTTTGTTTTTTTAGGTGTTCGTGGAATACAAATTGTTGCGTCAGTGAATGGGCTGCAAACATCTGTGCATTTCTTTTTTATGCACATGATGTCGAAATTAACTTTTTCTCGTGAGCAGTTTTATTGTTTGGTCTGTTACTAAAACTTTCGTTCGTAGTGAAATAGTTTTGTTGATCTATTGCTGTTTTTAATACTTATGGAAGTTTTTGCAGTGGTGTTTTGTGTTTGTCATCCATTGAAAGTTATTCCTCATTCTGCTTCTATGCAATGTGCGTAAAAAAACAATCAGTCTTATATTCGTTATGCGTGAACCTCTGATTGTACGTGTCAGTGTCTTATGTGTTTAGTAAAATATAGAAATTAATTTTGTCTGCGTTCATGTGGTTTAGAAATGAATTTATATCTTTCATAGCTGAGTGTGGGCTGCTTATTTATCATTGTATGTATGCATATGCATGTGTCTTCCTACTTATTTTATCTTTTTGACATCATACACGAC
Organism: Helobdella robusta; assembly: GCF_000326865.2. NCBI lineage: Eukaryota > Metazoa > Annelida > Clitellata > Rhynchobdellida > Glossiphoniidae > Helobdella > Helobdella robusta. The sequence goes on from NW_008703570.1 coordinate 10,796,420, forward strand.
ACGAGTAGCCATTTTTGATTTATATTATACAATACACGTTCACAGATATATAAAAAGTTAACAACGCTTGCACCTACCGTGCTCCATACATTTACAAATATTAAATAAATCTTCGAATGTCTTTTTTTTTACTAACTCAAAACCGCTCACACTTTTGTTTCCTAACTATATAAATTTGTTTCATTTTTAAGTTAAAGAGATTTTCAATAGGAACCTAACAGCTTACTGCTTGTTGGGCACAGGCCAGATGCGTTTTGCCCTAAAAGTTGAAACACGTGAGCGACTTTCACATCAAATTTTGAGAGGAGATATTTGAACCAGATTAGTCCAAATAAAAAATTATAACAAAAATACACTTTAAGCTGAAAACGTTTGTTTATTTTGCTATATTCTTTAATCTATTAATAACTCGGCTTCATTCATCCTCTTATTAATTATATCTCCCGCCAAACACTTCAATCGGTTTCGTGATTTTCCAGCTCCTTCCTTCCTGCACTGCATGCAGCAGCCTCTGTGCCGCGACGTGCAGAGGCGTACGAACCATTCCTTTTCAACAATCCTAATTACTTATTAATGGCTGCTCTGCCCGATGAATGCTTAATGAACAAATTTTTGGCCGGCTACTAATGCTCGCGAAGAGTGCTATGTGCGCGCATCGAGCGTTGTACGCGTCGTGCTCTCTCTATTGCGTCATATATATTTATATTTATGTCAATTTAATGAATATTTATGTGGATTTAAATGCGCATAAATTTAAATTTTTTAATATTTATTTATACACTCATCTGCATTGAACAACTTCTCGTTTTACGAAGGAATGTGGAGCGTGGGCAGATTGCGTTCAAACGCGCATGTTTTTTTACCTGAAAATTGTTTACATGCACTTGGTTTTCAGTTTTGTTTTTTAAACAAGTTTCTCAACTGTGAAAACTCTAAAAAGGTTGAAATTTAAATTTCAAATGACTTAATTTTCTTCACTAAAATGGGAAAATATTCATTCCAAACGTTCCATTGAGATGTTGGTTCATATCAATATCGACAATCCCATGAAAACGAACAACTTTTGACGTAAGCGAATATATTCATATTATAAAAAACTGGATTCTATGGTCAAATGTTTTGAGTTTTTTAATCTTTTTTCATTGTTTTTCAATTTGAAATCTTTCACAATTCAGTCTTTGAGACGGCCAGCCATACATGGTGCATACTTGATTGAAAAATGTATTATAACATGCCTATATTATTAATACATATATACACAAAGAATACAATTAATACATATATGTACAATTTGTTTACTTTAAACTAGTAAAAATAGACTCGAAAAATAACTTATTTCCAATCAATTAAGCATAGAATATTTAAGAATTATCACAATGAGTAATAGAATTTCAAACGTTTGGATATAACATATAGATTCTTTTTTATAAATAAAACGTAAAATACACGTTTAAGATGTGAGACATATAAAGAAAGAAAAAAGTGAATGATAGAACATGCAAGAAGAACATGGCAGACATTTATTTCAGATATTTTTCATCACTCTGAAAATAAAATGACAGGAAATTATATTGGAAAAAAATAAATAAATAAAATTATTGTCCAACGGATGAAGACGATGATGACGACGATGATGAAAATGATGAGAAGGAAGATAAGATGATGTTGAAGATGACGGCATACAGATGAAGATTATGATGATATCGGTAATAAAAATGACAGTGCATGACGAAAATGACTTTCACGATGACAATGAAGAAGATGGTGATGAAGATGGTGATGAAGAGGCTCAGGATGAGAAAGAAGATGTTGATGAAGATGACGCTGAAGCTGATGAAGAGAATAAAGATGATTATGAAAATGACAATGACGTAGTAGATGATGAATAGGATGATGATGACGACGATGATGATGACAATGACGATGACACAGTTTATGATGAATAGGATGATAGGGATTTGTGTGACGAGTAAAGTGGATGAAAGATTGGTGAATGTTGAGGACGATAACAATGATGATGATGGTGGTGGTGATGATGATCACGATGAAAATGATGATAAAGATGATGTAAACGGTGATAATAATGATTAGGATGATGACAAAGATGATAGTGAAATATGATTATATTTGTGAATGCGAGGTGAGAGGTCTGAAACAATTTAGCGAAAAATGAAGTAGCAAGCAGGCAAACAAGCAAGCTTTTTGTATATTACGCTCATGTGTACAATGAAGACAATGTGCCCACTCTTGAACTGCACTTCAAATATCATCAAAATGCTTCTATATTGAACTTTTTCTCTTCTCAAAATGATAACTTCTTAGTCACTTCTCTATCTGTTTGCCTTTTTTTCGTTTTCCGTATTTCATTTTTCTTCGACATTTTGTGCACTGGCAACCAAGGAAGATTCTCCAGCCAGCCAGTTATGTCATCCAGTCTTGCAGCAGCGTTCTGAATACGTTGAACTTTTTTAATCACGCCAACCCCAGCACTAAACATCAACGAGTTACAATAATCTAACCTCGACAATACAAACGATACAAAATGACCTTTATTATTGTCGTCTGCTCCGTGAAATATTATCAAAAATTATTACAAAAATGTCTACTAAGTAAAAAAAGTATAAAAGCAGAAATGCGATGAAATTGTAGAGTATGCGTTGTGTCAGAGATCCTCCTCCTCCCCCTCCTCATCATCACCAACATCATCATCATCATCGCAAAAAAACATCATTATCATTATCGGCAACATCATCATTATTATCATCATCATTGCTACAACCATCATCATTATCAGTAGCAGCAACAGCAACAGCCTCATCATCGTCGTCGTCGTTATCATCCTTCTCAATGTTTCTGATTGGGCTCTCTCTAAGCTTTTTAATCGCTCACTTCGTAAACATACGCACGCAAAGTTAGATATTCATGTAGGTATAACTCCAACATATATAGTTACACACACATACACACCACGCAAACACATACACGCAAACACACACACACCACGCAAACACACACACCACGCAAACACACACACCACACGCAAACTCACACACACACGCATACACGAAAACATTTATTAATTAATGAATATTGAAATTAAGTTGTCAAATTAATTAACAAACCCAGCCTTGATAGACGCATGCTAGTAGTAATTATAAGGACAAATGAACCGCAATTGATATATAACTGGATTGATTCTTACTCTTAAGTCAATGTTTTTGTCTTTAAGGACGACGACGACGACCATGATGATCACAAAGATGATGATGATGATGATAACGATGATGATGAAGAAAAAGAAGAGGATGATGATAATGATGATGACGAAGACGACAATGACAATGGTGATGAAAGAAAGACGGAATGAAAGAAAGAAAGAAAGAAAGAAAAAACGAGAAGAGGGAGTAAAAGAATTGTGAAGAAAATGACAGTGCCTTTCATGTAGATAACAACAAAGAGCGCGATTATGACGTCAACAGTGACGTCACTTTGATGTCATTGGTGACAATATTGATGATAACGATGATGATAGCAATGATGATAACGATGATGATAATGACGATGGTTTTATTGGTAGTAGTGCTAATAGTTACAAAGGGTTTTATTTAAAGACAATTCACTCAATAACTTGAGCCGTTAATACCAAAGTGGTTTCAACAGAAAATAAAAGAACAACAAACAAGTAGCACGAAGAAAAGTAACAAAAATAGATCAACCGACCACAAGATAAGAGGAATAGCTACCAACAATCGTTCCTCACACAAACAAAAAATCAAACCACAGATAACAAACACACAAACGAAAAAACAAACAAACAATCATCAAACAAACCAACTAGCAACAAACAATAGCAAAATGATACAATTAACAATTTCAGAAGCACCTGTGCTGTACAAGTCGGCGGATAAATATAAATACAATATCCATACCTTCTAGCTCTTACCCTTGAAAATTGTCGTACGATCTGTTATCAGTAGAGCAACGTACATCAAAAAACATTAAAATCATCATTGGCAGCAGCTTTAATTCTGTTCTGTAGACAACAGTTGCATAGTTAATATGGTACTGAACGAAATTATTTGATAACATTAACAATAACATTGAAATAATTAGTAGAAATTAAACATTTTATAGGAAACATTAGTCACGTTGCATCAATTGTAGTGTCAAAATTACATCAATCGTTACGACGGAATGGCATTAATTCTAATCGCAACACAAAATATCGTACCTAACAAATAAACAACAACAACAACAACAACGACAACAACATCAACAGCAACATCAGCAACAGCAACAACATCAACAACAGCACATCAATATTGCTGATTGTGATTTATATTTTTTCTCCTTGTTCCATTTAAATAACGACCCATCCCATATTTTTGCGTGGCATCATCTGTATCAGTTCTTACGTAATTATTATCACTCAGATGATTATCACTATTTTTATCACTATCATCACCGTCGTCATCGTCATCATCCTCTTCCTCATCACCACTAACACCACCCTTGTTCTCAACGTCCTTACAATTTACGTTTTAATAATCTTTACCATCATCACCAACATTTTCATCATTTCAATGATCACAATCATCTTCTCTAACATTATTATCATCATCATCCTCATCAACATCTTTCTCCTTTTCATCATATTCATCAACAACAACATCATCATCGTCATTCTCAACAACAGCATCATCATCATCATCATCATCCTCAACAACAACAACAACAACAACAACATCATCAACAACAACAACAACAACAACAACATTCTCATCAACGTTAACAACAACATCTTCATCATCATCAACATCAGCAGCATCGAAATGGCTACCACCACTGAAGAAGACATCTGACCCAAAAATTAATGAGTTGGTCATCAGTGAGATGGAGCAATTTCTTTCGAAACATGCCACTGAACTCATTAACAAACTTACTGAAATAGATATATACGGGCTGAATAAACAAATATTTTTATACACACACACCCGCTCGCACACACATTCACACTCGCACACACACAAACACACATGCACATACACACATGCACTCACACATACATAGTATATACAAATATATCAATATTTCATATAAAGGTTGAACCAATTTTATTTAAAAATATTTTTGAATATGAGTACAACGCGTGCTCTAGCGTTGTATTTAACAACATTTTCGCCTTTGTGTTTTGTTTGTGTTATTCTTATTTTTGTGTATTTTATTTTTATTAGCGTTTTTTATTTATATTATTTTTATCGCCATTCACCGGAAGTGAATGCCGCCGCATCAAAAGCACGTGATTTTCATTGAGACTACTTCCGCTTTCAAATGGTCCACGTGATTTTTACTTCTTCCGCTGCCTTCTCCTGCTTCCGTTTGAAGAAAATGAGCTCGAGGAGGAGACGATAAATAAGAAATGCTCATCATCATCATCATCATCATCCATCCGCTCATCGGCTCACTGTCTCACTGACTGGACGGATGAATGAATGGATAGATGGGCGAACTGATGGATGGATAGATGGATGAATTGATGAATAGATGGATGGATGAATGGATGAATTGATAGATGGGGAGGTTTGAATGATAATTATGGTGACGAAGATTACAACGATCGGTGTTAATAGTGATGGTCACCTGGTAACAAGCGAGTTGGTCAATTGATGCTGACGACGTTGATGACTACCACAGTGTTGCTGGACTGGAACTTTTAAGAACAAGAATCTTTGGCAGGGAGAAGAAATTGTGCGCGGTATCACTGCTTTCAATGCTGAAATGCATTACTAAAAGTTTCTCTATTGTAAATAATAATTTTTATTTTAATTATAAAAACGATGTAATAAGAAATGTAAAAATATTGAGACGTTCAAAGACAATCAGTGGAATGCCAATGCATTGTTCGTTCTTAACGTTAACATCCAACAAAAACTGCACTATAAAGCTCCAACAATTGAATGACTATTCTTGGGCTGGCCACTTAAATCAGCTGACTGCAGATGCTGTATGGCTAATTATACGTACACATACATACATACATGCATAAATACATACACACATACATACAAACATACATACATGCATACATACATACACACATACATACATACATACATGCATACATACATACACACATACATACAAACATACATACATGCATACATACATACACACATACATACACACATACATACATGCATACATACATACACACATACATACATGCATACATACATGCATACATACATACACACATACATACACACATACATACATGCATACATACATACACACATACATACACACATACATACATGCATACATACATACACACATACATACATGGAGAACATCGTCGAATCGACTAATATATGTACGTATATGTGTATTCACAAACATACCATATCAACCTCGTCTTATCCAAACATCCTTATCATGTAATAAACTACTCTATGTTTTGTATTTTGAAACTTTATAAAAAAAAGGAAGAAAGAAAATTGAATAGACACACAAAGGTATACAAACATTTGCAAACCATGCAAACATACAAACGAGGTACTTAATCTCCGACATACAAAATGCATACAAATACCTACACGTACATACTATATGAACATACAACTGCATACAAACATGAACATACTATATGAACATACAATTGCATACAAACATGAATATACCATACAAACATACATACCAAACGAACATACAATTGCGTAAACACGAGCGTATAAACATTAGGATAATTATAGAGAGGCACGTAGACACACATACCTCCTTTCTCATACATTCATGACGTAAAATATGTATAATTCACGCACACACTAAACACAAACTTGCATACACACGCACACATACACGCATATGCACAATTAGGTTTCACTCATTCAGACAGACAGACAAACAAAGACAGACAGGCTAATGCTTAACGAATGAAGTATGGTTTTGCCTTAAATTTAATTATTCGATCGAAAATTATTTTATGGTTTATAAATAATTTACTGCTTTATTGAGTATCGTTATCACTTACGTTATCAAGATCGGCGTTGGTGTTTATATATTATAGTCTGTATCATCATTAGAGATATGATTATAGCCACTTCATTGTTTCATATCCAATGCTGGTAATGTTATCATCAGTTTTGAACATGCATCATTACTCCAGATATCATTATTGATACTATTATTATTATTATCATTAATATCATCTTTTATCTCTTTCTTATCATCATCATCATCCTCACCATCCTCACCACCACCACCACCACCACCATCGTCATCATCATCAAAATCAAAATTATTATCTTATACAGCCTTGCAGTTAATAAACAAAATTATCCTCTAAAATATAATAAGTGAATTCGTTACCCTCATACGCGTTGTCAGATAGACATACATACGCATACGCAAGTGGGTTATTAATTTATTCATGTATTATGTATGAATATATATAAGTCTATGGGAATTAGTGGAAATATGTGTACATTCATATGTGATATACTTGTACAACATGTGTGAAAATTATATACATATGTGTGCATTTCATTGTATAACCATGTATGTATAACCATGTTAGTGTGTACAGACTTACGCGTTTGTTTGCGTTTGTTTGCGTTTGTTTGCGTTTGTTTGCGTTTGTTTGCGTTTGTTTGCGTTTGAGCGTACACAAAAATCTTTGAGGCATAATATCAAAAGCATACATTCGTGAGTATGAGTAGTCAATTATTGCATTTTAATATTTCTTGCAGGAGCGCGAATAAACATCAGTTTGCACACACACACACACACATGTGCGCTGAAATTAGCATATATGAATAAACACTCATGTATGCAAAGAAGTGCATTTAAGTATATTTTCAAAAAAATACATCAAACGCATACGCCCACAAACTCGTGCAAACACGCGAGTGAGAGTGGAGCATACTTGCGCGTTGTATCCTTCTTACACGCGCAGTTTATCGCTTGTGCGCGGATTTAAAGCGGGCTTATGCATAATGTATAATATGAAACCCAAACATTATACATCATATATGTATAATACATGGAAATATATGTATGCATGCATATAATGGTGGTATTATATACGCATACATTGATTGTGTAATTGAGTGAAAAGGAGAAAGAGATGATGTTATGTGAATTGCTCTGCCGGAGCAGTCCATAAGAAGATGATTCACTTATGCTTGCATTACGTGCCCTTTGTCAGAGTATATTCAATTTGCCGCATGTGGTTGATGTCGTCGCCGTCTTCGAAGCTGTTGTCGCATGCTGTCGTTTTTCTGCCTGCTACCGACTGTTGCACTTTTGTTGTTTGGTTGGTCAGTGTATTGTTTTACTTAGCCGTGTTGTTTTTTATATTTCGGCTACGTGATTTATTGCTGTTGTTGCATGCTGATTATAACTGCCAACATTTTATTTGTTATTGGCCGGTTAATTGTTAATTGAAATTTTTTTAAATGTTGGCTAACTAATTCTGCAAATTAATATTTGATCTCAGATAACTCGGATAGGTTAATTTTTCATCTAATCGCTATAAATAGATTTAGATATTTCAATTTCGCCGGCTACACGTTACTCAATAATTTTCGTCATCAAATCGGAACGTGGGAGATTAATTGGTCTTTGTTAGTAAAAAATCTAGGAGAGAACATCAAAATTTATTAAGAAAAATTTTCATTGCTGTATAGAGATATGACAAAATCACACAAATCTATTAATTCTATTATTCTCAAATTATACAATGACAGAAAAATCTTTAATTATAAAACTGTTTTGTGGAGGCGATTTTAAAGTTGTGAAAAAAAATGAAGAAAAAATTTTGTTGGATGGCCGTGACGAGTGGTAGAGTGTTGGAAGTCTGAGCGATTGATCGATTGATTCACAGTTTTTCTTATTGCTTCCCATCTATTTTTTTAACTTTGTTTATTTTTTTATTTTGGAATTCTTAGATTTCAATTTTTGAGAATGATTTAAATGTCTCATTTCCAATTTTGCTTTCTTAATTCAAAGCTAATTAGTCGTAACTGTCGTTAGTACTGTTTAATTAGACAATTTTCATGAAAATCGTTTTAATTAATTGTCGTTATTATAAAAAAAAATGTTTACAATTCAGCAGCAAATTAATTGAATAAATTTATATACCTCGATAAAAATGAAACAAAGAGATTAAACATAGACTGACTTTTGGCAATCAAAAAAGACATTCATAAATTGCAGTAAAAACCCTTGACAGTGTTATTACAATACAATGCATGTATCAAAACTCAAAGAATAAAATGTTGACAATGATAATAAATTTGAAAGAGATAATGATGACGACGGTGCAGAAGAAGAGGTAGGCGAGTGAGTAAAAGAACAACGTCGATGAAGATGATGACAAGGTGAGTGAAAAGAACGCCTCATTATTTATCTTTTTCCATTTAATTTCCTACCTGCCCGTTCACCAGCTCTTTTGAAATATTTATGTTTCTTACAACAGAGGCAAAATAAAAACAAAAAACAAAACAAATAAAAAATTAAGCGTTTTCTAGTAGCAAGAGAATAAAAATCAAAGCAGTATTATCCAAGATACGAGTTGCTTTTGTTGTTGAAAGCAACAAAAATGTGCAGGTGAGTTCTTCGTTATTCATTCACCATTCCTCTTTTACTCGTGTCTTTTCTCTGCCGTCTTCCTAATTTTTTTTATTTCGTTTTCATGTTGATGTTTTTGTAATTATTTTTACGGAAGAATAATTGGTCCAGTGAAATGAAAAAAGTGTTTTAATGAACGCAAATTACAAACATATCCACGCAAGTAACACCTCGATACAAATGAAAGTTTTGTTTTTGAGTATTTCACGCTTTTAAATTTACCGCGCAAATTATTTTTCAACTTTCCAAACGTGTTTGTTTCACACCATATATAAAATTTTGAAAAAAATTTTGCTTCTATTTAATCTGAAAATGTGAAAAATTGATTTGTTAAAGGGATGAGTACAAGCGGAAAAGTGATGCTGCCCTATTTGAAAGACATTTGAAACCTGAAAGACAGACTCTATCTCGAAAGTTAATTTTATTTACTAAAAGCAGTCTGAAAATTTTTTATCCATTGTCTGCAAATTTGATAAAAAAAATTAAACTGAAAAAAAAACTGACTCAAATACTTTCATTTTGTGAGTTTTTAAACTAACCAGATAGTATTTAAAACGTTAAGATTAAATAAAATTTTATTATTTGTGACTATTCACATTTTTGCATAAATCACAATTTAAAAAAACAAATTTAAATAACAACATTTAAAAATATAAGAAAATGAAGAATGGAAACGAAATCGCTCAATCTCAAAAGAAGTTTATTTTTCTAAACCTAAACCTTTCGTTTAAAAAAAATATTTTGAATTTTTTTCTTATTTTTTTTTTTGAAAAGAAAAACAGTAGAAGGCACGGATGAACAGCTGGTTTGAAATGAAATCGACTAGGCAGTCAACCGAGAAAGGTCCCATGCTAATTGATCAGAACATCGATCAATCATTAATTGTCCTTTACGTAAGGAAACAATTCATTATACTATCTACAATACTTCCTCTACAATCTAACAATACATTTATTACTATCAGCAATAAATACTTCTCTTGCTAAATACAAAACACAGTCGTTACTATCTTTCAAATACCTCCTTTACTATTTACGGTACCTTGCGTACTATCTTACACTAAATCTATTATCATCTCCAGTAATTTTGATAATATTCTACAAAACTTTCACTACAATCATTAAATGATTTTGCTATAATTTTTAAATACTTTCAATTTTTTTAAAAATATTTTAATTACTTTCATAAAATACTTTAATTATGAGTACCTTTATTAATATCCAACAAATATACTTTCAGCTAGAGGAGTTCTAAAATAAGTTTTTTGAAAAAATTTGCTATTTGATTTATCTAGATGTTTGTAAGACGAAATAACAAAGTTGACTTAATACTATTTAAATAAAAACAAAAATAGAAAAGTATTAAATTATCAAATTTCAAATAAAATAATTAAATAGTATGAAGTATTGGTAAAATGAAATTAATGATAAAATATTCAGAAGTAAAATAATTAACCTGCATTGGCCATAACAACAGAATTCATTATTGCTAAAAATATCCAAACTATAGGCTGACAATCACCACAGTTCATTGTACAAAAGAGAAACTATTTCTTTCTTTCATCTGCAAAAATCAGGACTTACGCTACTCCGAAACACCATTATTTTTTCCGCAGTTTCACGCGGCGACAAACTTAAACTTTGTTTGATTTGTATTAACTAGAATAAAAAAAATTTTTTTTTCATAATAAATTGATAATAACTAATTAATAACAACATCCATTTATAATTAATACTTCAAAAAAGATTTTTAATTAACGTAGTTTTAATGAAAGTGTTCTATGTTACATATTTCTAAATGAAATTTTGACTAGAAAAATAGACGCTCCTTTATAACGAACAAATAAATATAAATAAAATAAATTCACTTTTACTTGTTATATATATATTCGTTCATTATACTCATTTGTTCAAATATTAATGTTATATTTCTTACATTATTACATTTTTTTATCTAATACATCTCCCTGTTATTAATCTATTAAAACAAAATGCATAGCACACCTTTTTAGATCCCTGTCTGTTAAATAAAGCTCTCTTTCTCATTCTCTCTCTCTCTCTCTCTCTATATATATATATATATACATATATATATATATATACAAACACACGTATATATATAACTAATAATTATCTAAAATATTCCACTATAAATAAAATTATTTTTTCAATTTAAACAATTACCATAGTCAATTTAGTTTTGAATGAAATATTAAGCGAACGGATGGAGAAACAAAAGTCTGTGCGGATGGATGGATGGATTATGTATGCGTATGCATGTATTTAAGTATGTATGTGTTGTGTATATGCGTTTGTCTGTCTGTCTGTATGTATGTATGTGTATGTATATATGTATGTATACACACATGTATATATGTATGTATGTAGGTATGTATGCGAATAGCAGGCATACATAGATACATCATATAATAAATGGCTATTGCATATTGTATGTTTATACACCTTGAACACTCAGGCTTAGATGCTCCGATACGCAGATAGCATACAAAATACAACAATTTTAGATAAATATTTGTATTAATCTGAAACTAAGTTTTCGAAAACTTTTATTGTTTGATGGATCATTTTTATATTTAAATAAATAAACATTTGGTAAATAAAAAGCAATATATATGCCTTTATTTTAATTTTAATCATTTATTTATATATTTATAATAAATACAATATGAAAATAGAAAAATGAAAAAAATCGTCTATTAAATTTTAAATTATCACGCCATTTGAACATTTTACATGCGTCTGTGTGGTCACAAAGGCTTTTGTGCGTACGTGTATGTGTATGTCTATGTACATGTTTGTGTATGTATGTTTATATTTTTGTGAATATTTGATTTAATTTAGTTTTTTTGTCTGTTGAATTATAATTTTGTGTACGTATTTGGGATGTGAGCAGTTGCATGTTTTTATCGCTATGGTGCTTGTATGAAGGACTTTAATGTTTTTGTTTTGTATGAAGATTTTTTTATGTACTTTTTTTGATTGTACGTGTCTGTATAAAATTATTTTATGTCTGCGATGAAATATGTATGAGCACATTTGTTTGCAGAGTTTGCCGCTTATATTGGCGTTTCATGGCATCTTCCTTTCTACATGTTTTCATCTTTTTTTTTATGTTTTTATTTTCTTTCGTGAATTTTTTAACGTGACATTTGACGTTGTCTGCTCCGTTGCACAATATTTTGTTGTTGTTGTTCTGCTTGTTGTTCTGCTTGTTGTCGTTGTTGTTTTGGTTGTTGTCGTTGTTATTTTGGTTGTTGTCGTTGTTGTTTTGGTTGTTGTTCTTTTTGCTGTTCTGGTTGTTGTTTTTGTCATGGTTGGGATGTTGTTCAGGTTGTTTCTGTTGTTGTTGTTGCTGTTGTTGTTGTCATGGCTGGGTTGTTCTAGTTGTTGTCGTTCACTTTTTGGCAAAACTCTTTTTTCTCTTTTTTTTTTTTACTTCTATCGAATAACGCTCAACAAAAGAATTTGAGATGCGAAATTATTTCAAAATGTTTGCACTTGGGTGTAATTTCAAACAAAAACAACTCCATTCTGTATACATTTTGAAAAAGCACTGAAAATAATTTCATACTTTATACTTAAATGAAACGAATTTCATAACACAAACATTTGTTGTAAATACGATTACAAGACACCAACACACACTTTATATTTGTTTTAGTACAAACAAAAGAAAAATGTTCAAAAGACAGGATGACAACCTTCATGTTATGAAAGAGTTTGACTCGCACAGCCAGTCCCACTCAGATAATGCTCTCCTTGTCGCGCCATTGGGATGTACTTTTATTTTAGTTTCTTAGTATAAAACAAATATTAATAAAACAGTTAGATTTCATTTTTTTAAATTATTAAACGAAATTTTTAATCTTTCATTATCTTCATCTTTCTGAGATGAAAATTTATTCAATAAGGTTATTTTTTGTTATTTGATCGTTTAAATGCAAGGTAATTTTTATGATCTGAATTATGTGCTTTCACACATATCTTTTTTATTTCATCTATTTTCTTTCTTTTTTGGCACTTCCAAATATTTCAATTAAATTGCTAATTATGCTATTTTCAATAAAATGTTCGGCTTATAACTTTTTAAATTTAAAGTATTTCTTAAACATTATTAATTTTTTAAACTTCGCAATAAAACGTGTATGTATAAAACTGCTTTTTGTGACTGCAAATTTTTTTAAAAATTTCGACACCAACGTTTGTGGATGTGAAAACTTTTGAGTGTTGTTTTGCGACACAGAAATTAGAACATATCCGTTGTTGAGATGACGTATGCATATATATGCGTATATGCTTTTCAGCGTGCTTGGCAGAATAGTGTATGTAAGTTGCTTTTGACAAAACATTTGCTAACACCACTTTGTCTTGCTAGTATGAAACTTAATGTAAATTTAACCAATGATGCTAGATTTTTTTAAATTCTGCACTTCGTTTTAAAAAAATGTTTCACCTACTTTCATGTACTACACATATCTTCAATTACATTTATGTGGCTATCGTTGAAAAGCTTTAAAAATATACCATATGTGAATGCGGTTTACATAAGTGTAGGCTTTTATTGACATGTACGTACAAACGCATATATGCATGCACACAGACACGCATTCTCACGCACACATAGACCTATGTAGTATACACACACGTGTACACATACACTGAGCAAAGCAGCACACACACATAGCGCACCGCACGCACACGCCAACAGCGTATAAGTTAGTGGAGGAGGAGAGGAAGAAAGGAAGACAATAAAGATGGAAAGAGCAGCCAAAGATGTAGTGTGGGTCTTGTCTCATAACTTCACTATTACCCAATCATCTTTTCATCCTTTCTAAAAATTTCTTCGTGCCGCTACTGCTGCTGCTACTGCCATTGCAACTACTGCTGCTATTGCTGCTATTGCTGCTGCTACTGATGCTGCTACTGCTGCCACCATCCCTGCAGATAATTATAATCCTGTAAAATTAAATTGTGTATTATTTAGTAGACTAGTTGGTGTCTGCGTGTGTCTCTGTGCGTGCATGTGCGTCGGTATGTTTGTTTATTCTAGCACGTTTGGATGTATTCGTTCAAATGTTGTTGCATGTTGTTGCATGTTTGCTTGAATGAGTGCATGCAGGTTACACGAGATGAGTAGGTTGCTGGTGCCATTGTGATTTTAAAAAATGGTCGGGTTATATATATTTTCATGAGTGTGATAATAGAGCCGACAAAATAATGACGTTGAAAGAAATTGGTGGCGATTATGAAGCTGAAGATGTGACGACAATGACGATGGTGATGGTGGTGGTTATGATGGCAATGACGACAAAATTTGTGATGCTCACGATGATTAAAATGGTGACAATGAGAATGACTATGGTGATAAGGGTGACGACAACGACGATGATGACGATGGCAAGTAATTTATGCCGATGACATAATCTTTCTAATAAATGCTGTGGCGAAAAGGAATATAACATTAGAGAAATGAGGA
This sequence comes from Helobdella robusta, assembly GCF_000326865.2. Taxonomy (NCBI): domain Eukaryota; kingdom Metazoa; phylum Annelida; class Clitellata; order Rhynchobdellida; family Glossiphoniidae; genus Helobdella; species Helobdella robusta. Next base: position 10,811,546 of record NW_008703570.1, read on the forward strand.
TGGCGAGGATGGTAATGATGTTGATGATGACGATAACGATGATGATGCTGGAGATGATGATTATATGATTATTCTGATAACGATGGCAATTGTAATGGTGATGACAATGCAGTTTATTATATTTTTTATGAGTTCATAAATTTGAATAAGTATACATAAATTATCAAAGGACAACTTATCAATCGTACTAAGTAGAAGGATGAACCTGATGATGGTCTCTATTTTCATTCGAATGTTCAGTAATGATGATGATGTGATGTTGATGAGGGGGAAAAGTTATTACAACAATGATGTCATTATTATCTCTATTATTTTTATTCTTATTATTGCTTTTATTATTATTATTGTTGTTGTTGTTGTTAATTTTAACATTGTTATTATTTATAATTATTTTATGATGGTGATGGTGAGGATAGAAGATAGATGATTAGGAAGACAAAAAAAGTGATGATTATAACGATGATGGTGATGATTATGACGACTAAGGTAATGATGATGAAGACGTTGACGACGGTGATGATGATGACGACAAAGGTAATGATGATGATAGTGATGAGGATGATAATAGCAATAATAATAACAACAACAATAATGATGATTAATATATCATTCCAAGCGTTAATAAATGATGAATTTTATTTTGTCGAAATAGAGTTATATTTATTATAAACCAGGATGTTTTTGATGATGAAAATGATGATGATGATAATGATTATGATGACATCTGTGTTACTGATGATGATGATGATGATTGATCACGTGTTTGGACACGTGACTTGATTGCGTCAGAGGGATGTGCCGGTGCTCTGACCCGATTGCTATTTCCAAAATGGTAATAACTATAATATATCGAAAACGACTTGATAACTATGGTCTAGTTTTTGGAAAATGTTTTAACAATTTTATCTATTTGAACTTTCTCTTCTTATAAAAAGTGGATTTTAATTGAAAATATAAAATTCGGCAATTGAATATTTGCCAGCGTATGATGCTTTGAAATGGCACGTATCATTAATCTAGCACTCGTACGTACGGTTGAAATGTTCATTCATCAACTTCATTTCTCCTATCAATCAATCAATCAGTCGGTCAACCATTCTTACATTCAATCATTCATTCATTCATTCTTTGTTTCCATCATTTTCTTCCTTCACTTGAACTGTTTTATTGTTTTCACTGAGCATCATTTCATTCACAGATTTTTTAATAGAAACTGGCCGTTAATCGATTGCACTCTGGATGTGAGCAATTATACTAATAGTGCCAATTTGTCACACTTTTAAAGACAGGCAGCTGAACGATCTATTCCACGTTTTTTTAATTAATTAATTTTTCTTTTCTTTTTTAAAATTATTTTTTCTTTTGTATAATTGGTTAATTAATTAATTAATTGAATGAATGAACTTACGCGTGGAGAATCAATAGAATGTTTATTTATTCATTTATCTACTCATTCATTTATCTATATATCTATATATCTATTCTTCCATCCATCCATCCATCCATCCATCCATCCATCCATCCATCCATCCATCCATCCAATATCTCATCAAGTTATTTTTTCTTATTCATACTCCCATCACCCATTCCCTCACTCACTCACCCACTCATTCATTTATTCATTTATTCGTTTGTTCCTTCATTCCCTCACTCACTCACTCACTCACTCATTCATTCACTCACTCACTCACTCACTCATTCATTCATTCATTCATTAAACCTAATCCTAAAGATGCTCGGTCATCTTTAGTGTGAGGTCAAACATATTGACCATCAAACATGGTGTTGACCATCAAAGCATTGCATCGCATTAGAAGCCTATAAAAATTTTAATGAATCTCTCAAACGTTTTGTTCAACTGAGCACCAAACTGTATCGTGTATCGATATATTAAATTAAAAAAAAAAGATATGTATTAGGTGTTATCAAATTTTAGGTCGAACATTTTTTATAAAATAAGTCTATCATCACCCATTCCCTCACTCACTCACCCACTCATTCATTTATTCATTTATTCGTTTGTTCCTTCATTCCCTCACTCACTCACTCACTCACTCATTCATTCACTCACTCACTCACTCACTCATTCATTCATTCATTCATTAAACCTAATCCTAAAGATGCTCGGTCATCTTTAGTGTGAGGTCAAACATATTGACCATCAAACATGGTGTTGACCATCAAAGCATTGCATCGCATTAGAAGCCTATAAAAATTTTAATGAATCTCTCAAACGTTTTGTTCAACTGAGCACCAAACTGTATCGTGTATCGATATATTAAATTAAAAAAAAAAGATATGTATTAGGTGTTATCAAATTTTAGGTCGAACATTTTTTATAAAATAAGTCTATCACTATCACTATCATTATCCTCTAGATTGACATCATCATCATCATCATCCTCGGTATCATCATCACCCACACCACCATCATCATCATCAACGTCATTATCATCATCCATATCACACTCATTATAGAAGAACTAATTATTATTAATGTAAGTACATGCATCATCATTTTTGGTCGTCATCATTATTCACCATGATCATCATCATCATCTCTATTGACATTATCATCATCATCACCATCATCACCATCATCACCATCATCATCATCACCATCATCATCATCATCATCATCATCATAACACTCATGACTGATCCAATTGATATGTTGGTGTCAAATCAATTTAAATTCTTTCCTACAGTGTGTCAGTTCTAAGGGCAATTGCTAATTATTATTATTGTTATTATTATTTTTTTTATTATCATTGTTATTATTATTTTTTTATTATCACTGTTGGTGTTGTTGTTATACATTCTATGTACATTTATGCGTACAAATGTGTGTGTGTGTACAACAGAGTGAGCGCGTACAGTAGCAACGCGTTATGCACGGCGATGTACATCAAACACGAACAAATGCTTTCGATTGTGCATTTAATACGCGCACTCTATCTCATATAATATTAAAACCAGTAAAATACATGCGTACTTGCTTGGGTACATGTGTACTTATGGTCTGCGCACTTGCTTGAGTACATGTGTACTTGTGTGTTTAATATATTTGTGAAGCACCTGCACTATCTAGTACACATATATGTGTGACTGAGGGCAAGAAGGTTGAAGTTATTAATTGTTTCAGTGTCGTCATCATTGTTGTTGTGCATTGTTATTCATCCGCGCTCTATCGTTTCGTCATCGTAAAAATGATGTATGGCCGAAGTGATGAATGAATGATACAATAAAAGAGTGGAAAAATTGAAGAATGAATGAAGGAACGAATGTGCGGGTGAACATGCAAACAAACGAACAAACATACCAATACATAATAAATGAACAAACGAACGAATGAAAAATCGTTTTGTTGAATAAATGAATGATTGATAACATAACAAAAGGGTGAACAAATGAATGATGAATGACTGAACGAACAAGTAAACTAATGAATGAATGTTACAAAAATGCATGAAGGGTAGTGCGCAAGTCGATTGGTGGATTTAAAATTGCAGTCGCAGCCGATGTTATTACGGAAATGTTTCTCTTGCAGCATCTCTCCACGAAGAACTGTATTAAGACGCTCATATTGAAGCATGAACAAACATACAATCATTGTTTTATCAAATTTTTCTCTCTCTCTCTCTCTCTCTCTTTTTTTCTCTCTTTCTCTCTCTCTTTTTCTCTTTCTCTCTCTCTTTCTCTCTCTCTCTTTCTCTCTCTCTCGAGTTGTGGTTGTGTGTCTGTCGCAACATGGAAACATATATAAAATAATTGAGCATATACGAACTCAACGAAATATAACGCAAATAATTGTAATGCAAATGTTGTTAAAAATATAAGCGGCATCATTTTAAATACTCGCTTTATGGCCAAAATGAATGCCTAAGTCAACAACGTAAATGTATTTTCAGTTGTATTAGAGTTAACAAATTCAATGCATTTGGCATTTTTTTAAAAGTAAAAATGTGAACAAAACAAAATTTGAAGATGTCAAACAGAATTAAACGATAGAAAAAAAACAAGATGGTACATAATACTTTTATTTCGTATTCATACAGCATACAACAAAGCATACATCAGATGATAGATACATTCGAAGCTATCAATATCACGTGACAAGACAAACAACAAAAGTCAAAACAATTTATAAAATGGGGTGTACATGCTTCTGTCGTGACGTCATTTGTTGACCCGTCCTCGTTTATTTCGTGACATTTGACCTGATTTTGTGACCTACATGTCTTATGATCTTCCATTGTTGTTATAAGGTTACGTTGCTTTACGTTTTGTTGTGTTGTATTATGTTGCGTTACGTTATGCTCTGATTTTTTTTTCTAAAAATTTTTTAGCACTTTGGAACTTTTACTTTGGCTTTTTGTTTTTTATTTCTATTTTTTGTGTAATTAAATGTAATTGCACTTTGCTGTCGTTATTAGTGAATAATTTGTTGTAACTTTAGTACTGCGGCATTGTAATATTACAACGTAACATTACGACGTAATTAATATTCTCAACTTGTAGTTTATCTACGCAAAATGTAACTAGGCCACAGAAATCATCATAGTCAACCTTCATTAAATTGTTTATCTATTGCGCATTATTTTCATGCGTTAGCATTAAACCAAGAAATAAAAAAATACTTAAAATAGACCAAACGATAACTGAAAACAAACAAAAAAAGTTTATCATAAAATGATAAAAAAAACGTTTCTCTTGAGATAATGAAAAAAATACTTCAATTAATTTAATAATTATATCAATAAATTCACTTTAATTAGCAGCATCAGCGTTTTTTCCAACTCTCTTTTGTCTATCATTTGACCAAATTTCATCAGTTTTGTGGTCATTTTATTATAACTTTTATTGGCGGACTGTTTAAGCTGATCATCATTTGCATTAGAATTATTATCACTATCATTATTTTTCATCATCGTCATCTTCTTGTTCTTCAACATCATCCTCGTATCATCATCCCCGCCACACTATCATCATCAAATTCTTCCTCTTCTTCATCATCATCCTCCCATCACCACCATCAGCGCTGATGACAAAGGTTATGATGAATAAGCAATTCCGCATGTATGGTTGGTAATATTGAGCCGAATGTTGCTACCCTGATAACGTTTAATAGATTCGAATCGTCGTATGATCGTGCGTGAATCATTCTCTCTTTGTATGTAAGATTTTTTAGGAAAGTTGTACACATACACACACACACACACACAGACAGACACACAACATATATATATATATATATACATATATATATGTATATATGTGCGTGTGTGTAAGTATGTGTGTACATTTGTGTATGCGTAACGCATGAATGAAAGATGTACAAATGTGTACGTCTAGCGTACCGGATAAAATTTGTATTTGCGGTAGCAAATTTTTGTGTGAAAATACATGTTGAAGTTTGTGTGTATTTGGTTGTATTTTCAAAGTAGTAGTCTATATTTATACATTTGTATGCACCTGTGTAGACAAGTATAAGTTATTTGTGGGTTCAAATGCTAGCAACTTCCAAACTTGAAAACTTTTTTTTTATTTACCCTGCAATACTAAATTTATTCCAATTAGGATTATTTATAACGGACTTTAAATTTCTGACAATATATTGTCAATTAATTTTATAAATTATTTCAATTTTGTTTTATATGGAAAACATGTTGAAACACGTTTCAATAAGCTTTGAACCACGACAATATTTTAGTGCGTTTGTAATTTCTCCTTAGAGTTGTTCTTTTCGATTCGTAAGAACACACACTTGTGTTATGTTGATTTTAAGTTGTTTTTAAAAGTTTAAACAACAATGTTGTTGTTTAAACATTTTAAACGTTAAAAATTTTAAAAGTTCAAAAAACAATGTTGTTGTTTGAACTTTTGCTACATAATTTTGTTCATAAATATATATAGATATTTATAAAAAATCTTAGGTAAATAATTTCAGAGGCTTATAAAGCAAACAACAGCCAAAAAGTTACCAAAATACCTACAAAACTGCTCATTCAACTTTAAAAAGAAAGAAACAAGGAGGGGAAATGTTCAATTGTTCAAGGTCCGTCAGTTTTAATTACGCTTTCTCATTCTTTTCTGTCAGCATCGATTTCATACAATTCCTCTACCCTCTCTAAATTGCTTTCTTTGAAAAATTTTATTGCACAAATTTCTAGACTTTGTTGTGACTTTGCTCGATCACATGCGTTGGTTGTAATGTACATTCATTTCTTAATATCTTCACGAATTCATTATTTATCGGTTATTGCTGTTTTTTTCTCTATTATTCACTTACTTATAAATATTAAATACAAGGTATTATTTTTAATCTACTCTTTATTATATCTGTTGGAAAGCTGGTCATTTGGCAGACATCTTCGTAAGTTTTATTTCGGCAACTTTTTTGCACTGCTAACTTTCATAAGTGTTCGGTTGTATTTTTTTGTTCTTAAAAATCTTTTCAAGAATTAAAATTTTAATACCTACCAATCCAGCCATCGAATGATTAATCTTCTTGCTAAATCTTTTGAACGTTATGAATTCCTGCCAACATTTTCAAATATTTTTCAATACGTACAAAAGTTTGAAATAAAACTTTTTAGATTAAACGATCAAAATGCGAAAAATTATTTTGATTGGTTGGCACCTTTTTCCGCCATGTATGTAGCTAGCTCCACACAAATAGTAAATATTTTAAATAGTTTAAACCAACCTATCACTTAGTAGTCATTAAATTCGAATATGATTTCTTTTGTATAAATATTTTAATTGATTGACAGGTTTGTAGAGCTAGTTTTCTATATTCACCATATAGTATGTATTAAACTATGTGGACATAAGACTGTATCAATCATGGATTTATATATTATTATGTAGATGATAATTTAGGTTAGGAGGTATAAGTAAATATAGGTTATGTATAGATATATGTTAAAGTTGGTATGTAAATATAATGATAGTTAAGTTATAATAGGAGTTCACGACAAGACAGCAAATTTACAAACATAAAGCAGCTTAATATAAGATAATATAACGTATAATTAATCAAGGCATATAATACTTTGAGTAATAAGGATGAGGTGATGTACACTAGGGAATGACTGGTTAGAAGGAGTTAGACAACTGGTTAAGCTCTAGGGAGCCAGGTCTCCTCCTGGTATATAATAGGCGAGCACGTAAGTTAAAGTTAGAGTTATCTCATTAACACGCTTTAAAAGCTCTTGAACACTACTTGTACACTTTTATACATTATCATTTTAGTTACTCTTTATATTTTAATTTCCAGTTTTAAGTTTTGTTATTTTACTACATTAAAATACATTTAATTGCAATCAAACAATAAAAATAATATTACCAATAATGGGTGAGTCGTTTCTCGTTCGATTTCGATTGTTAAACTTTACAACATTTTAAACACTAACTAATACTCAACACACGTAAGTCACCAATTAAAGTCATCTCTCATTATTTTATGTGCATGAACAGTTTCGAGTTATTTAACGTTGAGCGAGCGAGTGTGCAGAAACAGACAGAATTTCCCCAAGAACAAACTATGTTGTTCGTTCGGTAACAGTCGTAGGATGGTGAAGAGCGAGCAGTATAACAATATTCACAGTCAGTCTGTATACAAACTAAACAAAGTCTGGCAACGATCAAACATTCAGCTTCAAATTATACAATGTTACTTTCAGAAGTAAAATTAATAAAACTATGCATGGAACGAATGCTGTGAGTCAAATAAGTATACGAACTACTGCATAGAAGTTGAGGTCATTTTTTAAAGTTAATTTGATGAAAATTTAGACAGAAATTTGATAAGTTCAGCTATCACTTAGCAGATGTTGATTGGATGCATACGCCTCACCACAGAACTAAACAAATACATGAATTCTAAATTTTAGTGCATTTAAACGTTTGCTGAATGGTTAGGCTTATAAAAGTAGCCAGATATATTTTCTCTTTCATTATCAAAACTAGATTTTTAATTTTAAATAAAAAATGAAAAAAATAAAAACTTGAAAAATATATTTTTATATTTTAAAAATCGAATGAATAAATAGCTAAACCAATGCAAAATAACTCAATAAAAATAAAAGTAACGGCTAACTAGTCGGTTTGACATATTTTATCACTTGAAAATTTGATACAAAATTAGATTTAATCAAATATTAATTGATCAACTTAATAAAGGGATATAAGAAAATAATTAAATTAGACTGAAAAATAAACTAGACAGAACTCTCCATTGTGAAGGCAGAGGCATAAGAATGCACGGAGGCATCTAACTTGATGACATCATTCATCGGATGATGATGGTTGTTGTCCGTGGTAGAAGCAAGGGGTTGGGGGGTGGAGTTGGATTGCCGGGAGCTATCAGCTGCGTTTTCAAATCCTGCGTTCTAATTTTTTAAGTTATATACTGCATTAAATTCCATAAATAAACTGACAGATGAAAAATGTAAAACTATAATGTCATCTATAGCAAATCACTCTACCCGAATTTTAACAACCAAACAGAAACTAATGACGAAACACTTGCATCGTGAACATTTGAAAGCTGAAATGTTGGTTTGTCGGGATAAACTTGGAATCCATCGACATAGTTGACCAGCATTCGGTGCTTCGGTAGGGCCGGTCCCCATGACCGAGTCGGTATGGTTAGAAGATAAATACGCTGTGAGTATGAGTTTGTATTGCATTAATTTAATTTATGCAAATGTGTGAATGTGTGGCCAAACAAATTTTGTGTGTTTGTGTGTGTGTGTAACTTTATTACTTTACCTTTGAATGTTATTTCTAAACTTCATTCATCTCGAGTTATTGTAGAAAGTTTCAAGCAACGAAATTTTGTACAACTAATAATGACAAATGAAAAAGTTTGTTTTAATCGTGTCACCTACCTTGCAAATGCTCCCATCATATTCCTTGCAGATTTTCCAGACGGCAACGATGGGAATCCAGATGACGGAGCAGAGGGACATCGACCATCCCATCACATCCGCCCACCTATTGAGGTAATTAACAGATCAAATACGATGCAATAATTATGTAAAAATGAACAATCATGACCATTCCAGTAAAACAAATGTTGGTTATCTAGATTAGTGTTTTAAATGCTAAAAACATAGTTCATCTTCTATTAATCAATCAAAATTTTCAATTTTCGGTATTTATTTTTATATTTGTTGATATTGCTTAGTAAAAGTATTGAAACAGAAAAATCTATTAACCCTACCTTGGGTATACATATGAACCGTAAGTGGCTGGTTTGTAATCAGCCCATGTGAATATAAGAACGAACTGCAAATGTTGAGTTCGATTTTGAGTTGTTAAAATAGTTTTTTTAATTTTTATCAGACATACCTATATTATTTACCATAAACACATTTTATGCTTGTTTTTGTATTGGTTTTAATTTCAAGGAATTTTTATGACAAATTACAACAATAACCTCTACCAAATCTTGAATAATTTTTTTAAAATTTCCTCAGTAAGAAATATTTCTACTTATGAGCAATTTCGATTGCTTTTAATGAAAAATGAAGTGAAAATTCACAGACCAATATGAATGCAGGAGTTAAAAACCGCCAACAAATCTTCCACCAGACTACATCCTTCCTACCCAGCATTACCTCCATGTCGTTGTACAGACGATTGCATCCTACGCGAGATATTTATAACAGAAATTATGATAAATAGAACAAAATTACAGTTATAATGAAGATGAAAATGATATCTAGGATGAAGATGATATCTAGGATGGAGATGGTATCAAGGATGGAGATGATATCAATGATGAAGATGATACCAAGGATGAAAATGATATCAAGGATGAAGATGATAATGTCGTGAATTTGATAATTAAAATTTCAAATCTGCTGCTGCAACCGACCGTAGACCCAGGCCAGGGCAATGCACTCGATTACTCCGATGAGCAACAAACCCCAACCGCTGCTATACGAGTCCATCAGTTGCAACAGATAACTGCCGCCCTTTATAATTATCAGAATATTATTATTTAAAATTATATAAATTTGTATTATTAAATTAGTATACTAATATTATAACATGATACCATATGGCCAATTATTGTATAAACATACAATATTTTAATATTATTATAATCGTATCCATGAGAATAATTGTCTAATTGACTTATGGAAAATAAAAACTGTAAAAGTTTGACCATCGAGCAATGCAAAAGTCTTTGTGATCTGTTAACGTGCGAGTGTGCTGTTATTATTAAATGTGTTCTTTATGAGAACGTACGTGGATGCATGTTTTGAAGTTCAGCATTATTTTATTGAAAGATTCTCACTCTGGTGCAGAGGGGCAGACCAAGAAGAAAGAGAAGCAGGCACATGAACATGACCACCCACATCTTCTTTCTCCTCAGCATCGGCAACTGATCCAAGATGGATGTTAAGACGGTCTCCAAAGTTGCAAACTGGTTGATGCATTACAATAATCAAAAAACGATTTGATGTTACACTATTATATTTTTTTACCAGGATTTAAATAATAAACGTTTGGTCCGGTCGGAAAACGCTCTAGGGCAGGTTTCCGAAATCGTTACGGTGATACATGGGTTGTTATTTTTAAACTTACCATTGAAAAATAATTTCTCATTTTGAATAAATTTCACAAATTCGCAGTTATAGCCTACGTCATCGTGTAAGTTGCGTACATAAAGTTTATCAAGGTGTACACAAACTTAACATTAATGCGTTTTCAATGAAACACTGTTAATTTTTCGAACCTGACTATCGAGTCCGAGTGTGAGCAGCATGAGAAAGAAGAGAATGCTCCAGAGTGATGAGATGGGCATCTTTGTTACCGCGTCTGGGTACACGATGAACGCTAGTCCTGGGCCTTCAGTAGGGTTTAAATAAACCATAAATATCCATACTTTCCACTTGAATATCAATAAAATTTCAATAATAATCAAAATTTTGTATTTGTGTATTAAAGTTAAATGGTTCGGAATTGAACTGACCACTGTCGACAACTTTGTCCACACTGACTCCCATTGAATGGGCCATGAATCCCAAAAAACTGAAAATTACAAATCCTGCAAATATTCCCGTGGCCCAATTCGATAAGGTCACAATGATGGTGTCCCTGCTCATGATTGGGGGATTGAGATGAATGAGATGAATGCCATGAAATTATTTGCATCGAATTATATAGATAAAAGTTTAAAAGTAAAATGTTATTCTTAACTAATCTTTGCATATAAAAAATCTAAAAATATTGTACGAATGTTGTAACCAAAATGGTAACACCCAATACCATTGTCACCATTCACTCGGACTACGAACCTCATGCAGTTGTTATGGAATCGGTTGTAGCTGGAGAGGGTGATGAGTCCTCCCCAACAGTTGGACATACTGAAGAACATTTGGATGGCTGCATCGTTCCATACCTGCTGACGACGTGTGATTATAATAATTATAATTTATTATAACAGTTTACGAATATGAAAGTGTGAAATCTAAAAATTGTGACATCAGTCGATACAGCTCGTAAAACATTACTTACAATTTGAATACTAAAATGATTTTAACAACCCTGGCATCTTTCAGTCGGTTGAAGTCGGGTTTCAAATAGTACAAGATTCCCTGGTTGGCCCCCTGCAGAGATACTCCTCTGCCAAAGAGAATTAAGAGGACAACATAAGGGAACAAGGCTGTGAAGTATACGACCTGCGTGTGCGTCGAGATCATTGTTTTGTTCATGTTGGTGTTTAATTTCAAATTCTTCACTCCATTTAAACAAATGTTTTTAAGCTTATTTGTGCAATGTTGCTTTGTAATCTCAAAAAATTAATGACTACGTCAACAGATCATACTAATAATTATTATTTATGAGATGATCAATTATATGATAAATTATTTATATGATAATAAATGAAAGTACCTTTCCAGTGGTTTTGATGCCTTTGATCATGCAGAGGAAGGAAATGATCCAAGCCAAAACTAAACTCAATACCAGGTCCCATCTTAATTCTCCCAATTCTTCGATGCCAGAACTCAAGCCCAAAACACGATTTCTAGCGTTAAATAATTACAAACATTACCAAGCGTTTATTATTACTATAGTTACTCAGATTTCTTGCAGTAAGGTAATGCGAATCTATGGAAGAAAACCACCGAAAGCAAAACTAATTTGAAATTTGCATCAACAATTCGAATAACCGTTCAGTTCGTTACATGTAATATTCTTCGCTAGGCGTCTTTCTTTTGAGGTTTGTGAGGTTTTGAAAGGTTTGAACGTCCCATACACCAACGAGGACTCCGTTGTGCGTGCAAGTTCCATTTGCTTCCTGGATGTCGTTTGATGAGTTGCACGGAACATCTGGCATTCGATCGTAACAATCTGATGAATTGCAGTTAAATCGGGTATTTAAACTCAACGACTACCGCCATATCACATATATGTACACAAATGTATCTTTAACTCAAACAATTGGGTTTCATTTGGAAAGGCTCACGGAATTACAATCTATCCACACTGTGATGAATGTAAACATATGATCGCAATTATAACACAAAAACTTTAAAAAATGTTATAAAAATCAACAAGATTGTTGTTTCTTAATTGTTGACCATTTCTTAATTGTTATCCAAAACTTTAATGAGCAATTTATTGAAATAGCCCAAAAGAATCATATGAAAAATTATCAGTTGCACATTAATTTGTAAAGATGCTGTACTAGCATGGAGTGTTCCAGGGGTTGCTGCAGCTTGACCAGGGCACGTTGGTGATATTGATGAAGGAAGAAAACAAGTAGAAAAGTGACCAGGCAATGATCATGTTGTAATAGATACTGACCAGAATTGATACCACTAGCTGCGCCATGCCTAGACCTTCGTGACGTCATTTAATTTTAATGGACTATCAAGTTACAATCGACATTCAATGAGTGCAACTAATGAATTCACGCAGAAAGAACTAATTAAGTTGAAGCATGAAACAAAATACGAAACGGGCATCACTTCAATATTAACATATTCTAGTTTCTAATTTGCCACTTCATTATTCAACAACCTCCAAAAATTTATCAACTGATATGAAAAAACAACAAAATTAACAAATGTTTCAAAACGCATTTTAATTAAACCAACCTTGAAACAACGGAGCAAACTCCCAGCAATTGAGAGGTCCGCAGCTGGTAAACTGACCCAGTACCAGCTCTAGGTAGAACATCGGCATTCCAACCAGAACAAGTACAATCGTGTATGGGATCAAAAATGCACCCCCACCATTCCGGTAGCAGAGGTAGGGAAACCTCCACACGTTCCCGAGTCCAACTGCATAACTGGGAAACAGAAATAATTTGGTAAAAACTGCCATTTATTGAAAAACTTTTGCAAAATTTTATTTTCTTAGACGTCATACTTTACATATTAGAAATGTAATTAAAGTAGTATCTAGAGATAAGGCTTATATCAATACATGCGTGAGTGTATCTTTAGAGAGAGTATAAAATGAACATGCACATGTTAGTTATATAAATAGACTGCACACAGACTACGTTTCTAACCACTACCCATGTTCTGATTAATATTAGTGTAGTGGCAAATGGAGTTAAATTAAATGTAATTTGAAGCAATAAACGTCTAGTGATGAAAACAGTTTGTTGTTGTTCATACTTTTTAACGCTTGACTAAATGAAACAAATGTTTTTGTTGGAATAACTTCAAACTCAACTAACCCGAGCAAGGAAAGAAGAAAATCCAATTTGCCAGACCAATTTCCTCTTTCGACGTTCTCGTCATTTGATTGGTTGTGAGCTATTGTTACGTCATCGCTCATTTTAAGCTTTGATTGCTGTCGAATGAAGCAATGAGAATTGGGTGATGACCGGCAAAATGACGTATTGCTTGCTTATGATGATTGCTATATTAACAACTTAACACTACAAATAAGCTTTTAAAGCAGAGAACAGTGTTTTCTTCAAAGTGATGAAATAATTTATAGACGAATTTAAATATTTCTTACAATTAAATTATTGAGAGGTTAAATTATTTGACGGTTGAAAAATTTTTTCAAATTCAAACTTTGTCAACTGTTTTTCAGGTGCTTGATTAATAACAACATAGAAAATTTAAAATAATTTCATATTTATTACGTGATTTAATCTTATTTATAACATAACTTCTTAAAATTTAAAATTCGAAGAAGCGAATTTGAAAGAGCGCGCAAAAGCAATGAAAATTAAATGATAGCAAATTGATCGTGTGACTGTTGATCGCACGAATACGTTTAATTATATCACCTGTAGTTTCATTGTTCACCTGTGCAAGTTAATCCATTTACACTCACCCATATCAACATCTCCTGTTGCTATTAATGAGTCGTTACGTTTGTAAGATGAGTATTGCATACATACACACATACATAGTTACACAGATGTCAACGTGTTTTTCGGAATAAATTAATTTATTATGATAATCTTAAAATTTGTTTGTGATTGGAGTGATTTTAAATTTTAGCTACTAAACAATTGTTTCATTTGTTTACGTATCTTTATTATGCACATGCGTGTTACCAAATACTGTATACCAAATACTACCAAATAGATGATTTATGGGGTTAAGAACATAGATAAATATCTGAATTCACGTGGTTTCATTGTGTCGGGTATGACGATCGCTTTGAAAGAAAACGAAACTGTACAAAAAAATTATTCAATATCAAATGAGTGTAGAGTAATAGCGATAATGATTTATTGAAACAAAACTTTCCCTTTTCAATAACTTTATCTTGTAACAGCAGAAGTAGTCAGAAGACATGAAAAACAAATGTTGAAATGTTAGATGCTAACCAAGTAACCACTACTAATTATCGTAAAATATCTTGCCTACAAAATTTAAATTTAAAACGATATCATCACATCATCCCGGTCGAATTTAAACGGAGCTTTCAGCAGCGAGTACAGACACTTGAGAAGGCATGGATGGGTCTCTGTTGATGACGTCACGCTGTTTGGGAATGACGTCACCTACAGGATTGGATGATGTTGAGTTCTCCGTAGTGCTCTCAAATGCTGGATTCTAGAAATTTTAACGTTTTTTGATTTGATTTTTTTGTTAACTATTTATTGTGCTGCTTAATTTAAACCGCGTGTGCGCAATAATATACTCTACAATTAATACAAATCGTTAATATAACATTTCGGCATAAATCTAGTAGCCATTGCAAACTGAGGTAATTTACTTCCAAGTTGCTATATTCAATTTATCTATCTTCGTCTATAAATGGAAATAACATTTTTGTAATAAAGTTAACTTCAGTGCATGATATCTTTGCACAGTTTTATATCTCAAACAGAGAAAAACGTTGCTTAAGTTGATGAAATAATGAAACTCTTATCATCGTACAACGCCTTTCACAAGCATACCTTGTGTTGTTATTAAAAACTTGGTATTCAAGAGTTTGTCGTTAATTATGTTTTAAATTGTGCTCATTTGCTCATTCCAAAATCTTCAATCATCACAAAAACCAAAATTGAATGTATTGAAATGAGAAAAGATACAAACGTCATATGTGGTAGCACTTTTGTATGTCAATTTCCTGGGATGTACCTGAAAGCCATCCACGTAGGTGACCAGCATCCGATGCTTCGGTAGAGCCGGTCCCCAAAATTCCGTCGGTAGAGTTAGGACATATATGCGCTGCATAATTTAAAATTATCCACATCTAATCAATTTATTTTTATGTAACTAATTTCAAATTTTAATGAGAAACCACGGGTGTTGTACCTTGAAGATGTTGCCATCAAGTTCTCGGCAGACCTTCCATATCGCCACAATAGGAATCCATATGACGGATGACAGCGTCATTAGTCAGCCCAACACTTCTGCCCATCTTTGTGTTAACAACAAATGTTCATTGTGTACTTTATTATTGAAATAAATTAATTTTTTTTTAAATTTTCAGCTATTTTATAGGCCGTTAGATTTAGTACTAGGAAGCTTCAACACGATGTTCGTGATCTTAATAACAACATCAAAGTGAATAAATCGACTAATGAAAGAGTGTCATAAGAACGTTTCAGAATGCAACCTGGGATAAACGTACGATCCGTAAGTGACTGGCCTGTAGTCAACCCACGCGAATATGAGAATAAACTGAAAATGGGGGATAATATTTAAGATTTATGTGTCAAAATATTTATAACAGTTGTGATATTATAAATGAAAACTTATGATTATAGTTTAAAAAAAATAAAATTTATTTGAGAGCTTGTTTAATTATTGATAGATAAAGATAACAACTGCCAAAAGTTCTGAGAAAATGGTACGTGAATGTAGATATAAAGAAGATAGGTAACATAAAAATGTAAATTGAATTGATAAAACAGGTAGAGTGCTGATTTTGATTTTTCGATAATGTAAGAAATACAAAAAATTAATAGACACGCTTTTAAAAACAGGGCAAAACTGAAGTGTCATTCTGCGATTGATGGCATGATTAGATAAATATATTTTTCAACCGATTTTCGCTAGCGATTGAACTAATTGACCTATTTGAAATTTAAAAATTTGAAAGTATTTAACAAAAATAAAATCTAGAGACCAATATAAAAACAGGACACAGAAACTGCCAACAAATTCTCCACCAGACGACATCCCTTCTTCCCAGCATTATCTCCATGTCGTTGTACAGACGAGTGCATCCTTCAATACGACACAACGACGACGATGAGATAAATCACGTTGATCAGGTTAAAATATTGTTAATAATGATTGAACATGGTAAAAAATAGTCGTTGGTTCTGTAAAATATGTTACAATCAAGCCAATCTATACAAAATTCAAAAGGAAGTTTGTCAATCGAAACAAAAAAAATATTAAAAAATGAAATTTTTTTAGACAACCTACCGTAGACCCAAGCCAGGGCTATGCACTCAATGACCCCAATAAGCAACAAGCCCCACCCACTGCAGTATGTGTCCATGAGTAACAGCATGTAGTTGCCTCCCTTCAGCACAATATTTTTTGACCGAATGTAAATTTTTTTTAAACAATTTTTTGACTGAATATAATCTTAACGGCTGAAACACAAAAAAATTTATGGTTCTGCATAGAAAATAATGTCCAGACAACACTGGCATTTTTACTCAGTCCATCACAAAAGTATAAACTCGCATGTGTGTAAAAACATATACATGTACATGTACAGAGAGAGAGAGACACATAGAAACAATTACAAATACACGCACATATACAAACATGCATAACATTTTCACCCCAGTGCATAGAGGGAGGCCAAGTAAGAAGAGGACAACACAGACACCCAGGACCACCCACGTCTTGTGCCTCCTCAGAAATGGAAATTGGTCCAGCGTTGAAGTCATTATCGTTTCCATGTTTGTAAACTGGTTAATTATGAAATATTTATTAAGTCACGTTTGGTTGATTTGAGAATTTATAACGCATTCAATTAAGTTCAAACGGTTTAGTGTTTACTCATGATGAATAATTTTTTAGCAAAATATGGTGTACCGTAACATTCCATAAGGTTAAACAAATAACGTATTTTTTAAAATTTTATGCATAGTGTTAATGTTCATAAAAATGAATTGATAATATATTATAAACACTGATTTCGAATAGTAATTATAATTTATCAAACCTGCGTATCAATTCCGAGTGTGAGTAGCATGAGGAAGAAGAAGATGCTCCAGAGAGAGGAGACGGGCATCCTGGTCACTGCATCCGGACACACGATGAACACCAACCCGGGTCCTATAAATCCACGCACACATATTTTCAGTTGTTTCCATTTTAAACATACCCATGCTTGGAATGTTACATGCTTATAAAAACATCTGCTTTATTAAAAAACTTAACTGAACAAATTAAGTTAGCAAAATTGATCAAGTGATCTTTTCATCACTAGGTATTTTCGATTAAACCGACCGCTGTCAACGACTTGATCCACACTAACTCCCATGGTTTGAGCCATGAATCCCAAGAAACTGAAGACAACAAGTCCTGCAAATATCCCTGCTGCATAGTTCATCAGGGTAACCACCACGGCGTCTCTGCGAAGGGAAATGTTAAGAAGTTAATAAAATTATTAAAAGCTTAACAAAAAATTACTACATAATTTTATTTTTGATAAATTTTAATTTTCAACATCCATAAATTGAACATTGCAACCAAAACTGCTAACTTGCATAGGCATTGACGGTAAATAATAAATTAGAAAAATTCGTCGGCAAACCTCAGACAGTTGTAATTGAACCGATTGTAACTCGATAGGGCAATGAGTCCTCCCCAACAGTTGGACGTGCTGAAGAACACGTGGTTAACTGCATCGTCCCATACCTGCCATACAATGACGTCATTTTGACTGCGATATTAATTTGCGGCCATTAAGCTAGAGCATTGAATAAATTTTAAATTGAGGATTACATAATGAGAGTAAATTTTAAAAATTACAAACCCTGGCTTCTTTTAGTCGATTAAAATCAGGTTTCAAATAATAGAGTATGCCGTCTGATGATCCGGACAACGTTATTCCTCTGCCAAATAATATCACTAACACAAAAAACGGGAACAGTGCTGTGAAATAAAGGACCTGAAAATTATATTAACTACTTTTAAAATTGACGAGAAAAATATTGAAAATTGAAATATTCAATGACGCAAGAGGTGCAGTTAAAAAAAATTACGTCACATTTCCAGTTGCTTTGACGCCTCTGATGACGTAGAGAAAGGTGATGACCCAGGCCAAAATCAAACTCAAAACCAAGTCCCACCTGACTTCCTTCAGTTCATGGATGCCCGAACTCAAGTTTAACACCCTGTTTCTGTGAATCGAAACGAAAAAATGTTTCACAAAGCGTTAAGTCTAAAAAGATATTCAAATAAGATATGAAGAAGTTAAATTTACCAATTTATCATTAAATATATTTAGTTTAGTCTGTACGTTGCATGACAAATGTAAATAATTTCAACAGAAATGAAAAAAATAAACTCGTTACATGTAAAACTCCTCGCTAGCTGAGGTTCGCTTGAGGTTTGTAACGTTCTGAAAAGTTTGGAAATCCCACAAACCGATAACTTGACTTCCATTTGTACACGTTCCATTCGGTTGGCGGATCAAAATTGAATAATTGCAAGGAGTATTAGGCATCTTGTCAAAACAAACTAGAAAGATTATTATAAAATATTCATTGATATCAATTTTAAACTTTTTGAAAAAAATAAATTAAAAACATCAAATGGCCTTCAAACAAATGTGATAAATAAATTGTATAATGAAATGGAAAGTTCTTCCTATTTAAAAACTAACAGTCTGTGTTCCAATAGTTGTTGCAATGAGACCAGGGTAAGTTTGTCAGGTTGAAGATTGAAGCGAATAAATAGAAGAGAGCTCGCGCAATGATCATGTTGTAGTAGATGCTTACGAGAGTTGACACCACAAGTTGGGCAGCACCTAGGCCTATGTTTACAAACAATTTCGTTTGTCAAAATGACGGGTTTCAAAAAATTCATTTATTTGGATAAAATTTTAACATATATTTCTTTTGTTTTAATCTTACTATTAGATCAAACTCTTCAATTTAATTTCGACGACGAATCTCCAAATATTTCAAGAAGTACAAACAAATCTCAAAAAATGCTACGCCAAAATGAAAAAAACATGTAAAAGTTTAATTAAACAAAAATAAATTAATGACAAAAATTTCAAAAACTTTTTGAAAATAGTCCAGAAAACAAACCTTGAAACAACGGAGCAAACTCCCAGCAATTAAGAGGTCCACAACTGCAAAACTGACCCAGTACCAGCTCCAGGTAGAACATCGGCATTCCAACCAGAACGAGTACAATCGTGTATGGGATCAAAAATGCACCCCCACCATTCCGGTAGCAGAGGTAGGGAAACCTCCACACGTTCCCGAGTCCAATGGAATAACTGTTCAATATCGTTTCATCAAGACAAGTAAAGCCAATGTAATTTTGTTGGAAAACAATTTTATAACTAAATAACTAAGTTGATTTTTTATTTGATTTTAAGTTTTGAAGAGAATAAAGAAATTTTCAGATGGATATGATTAAACGATTTGTTATTATGATTGAGCAACGAGTTTATAAATATAAAGGTTTATCAACTTCTAAAAAGATGCTGGCAAATTATTGTTATTCATCTACTCTTCATATCATGTATTTCAGTCAGATATAAAAACTTGTGACAATTGTAAATGATTTTTATTCAAATATTTTAAAATAGCGGACATACAAAGGATTTTCAAAACACAGTTTTATCTTTTAAAATACATTTTTAATTGTCTAGGTATGTCTTAAATAGACTTAATAGGACAGCGACGTGTATTAGCAAACAAGCCCGAGCAAAAACAGAAGCTTGTTGTGTGGGGCCCTTTAATGTAGGAGTATAAATAAATGTATTTACTTATTTTAAAACCTTTTTTACATTAAAAACAAGATATTGTATTCATCCATCAAAAAAACGGCTTTTTTTGATTAGATTATAATGTAGTGATGTCAGTTTATCAGGTGCGTACATAAGTTGAATATACAAAAGGTGCATACAGAAGTTGAAAGATAAAAATATTCTGTGTGATTTCATTTTCACCATACACTAAAAATGAATAACAAAAAAAAGGTTACTTCGAACCAAAAAACAATGCAATGTACTTCTATGTTATATCGAATATTTTAAATGCAACTACCAACGAACTGTTTATAGATTCTTTTTGTCTCACGACTGCTGTTGTGTGTGCGTTCGTGTGTGTGTGTGTTGTGTGTGTGTGTGTGTGTGTGTTTGTGTGTGTGTGTGTGTGTGTGTGTGTGTGTGTGTGTGTGTGTGTGTGTGAATTTCATATCTTAACGTTTCTATTTTTCTATTTAACAGAAACGTAGCTTATTTTTTTTCTCAAAAATTTATTAGTGCATTTTGATAGAATATTTAATTACGGTTTATTTTAGCAGGTAAAAATTTCAATGGAATGATGAACTGATGCAGCGATGAATAAAAGGTTTCTAAAAAAAACTTTTCTATCTGGTTGCTCTGTGGTCTCTAGACTTTTGTTTCGATTTACTGTGCACACATAATTTATAAAGATTTTTCGTGCAACTATGCCATAACACGTGCGGGTGTGCTTTACATATTTTATTTGTTTTAGTATTGCTCTTTTTTCTTCTTCGTATTTTAATCAATTTTACCAAATTCAACAAATAATTCATTGCACGACTAATTATGATTGACGTAATTTGTTATCAAACCAATATAACAAAATAAACAAAAACAATTAAAATTTGTTTTTAAGTTGAACTGACCCCAGCAGAGATAGGAAGAAATCAAACTTGCCTGACCAATAACCCCTCTCGACGCTCTCTTCTGATTGGGTGTTGGGTAATGTGACGTCACCGTTCATATTTTCGTTTATAAATTAAAAATATTTCGATGGTGCATGCTAAACTGACATTATGTCCACTAACAAACACCCTGCGTTTTTTTTTAAGTTATAATATTTTAAAATTTTTCATAAATTTTTTTCAAAACAAAATTTAAAAAAATTTTAAACAACATTCATTCATTCGTGGATTAATTCGTTAATCAAAATAAACATTTGAGCTCAGAAGTGTCATCAAATAACTAACTAACCAATATGCACTAGTTCGCAAACATTGTTACTATCGTAATGGTTTAAATAGCCAACGAATTTCTAATGAAAGTTTAATGCTTAATCCTACAAAATTTTTAATGGACTAATTTTAGCAAAAGTTAATTTAAATCTTCAACTTTTACAAACTGAAAGAGCGCGTAATGTTGACGCAAATGTTTGTTGCGTCTGCATTGTTTACCTGTGTTTACGTTCTGTTCACATTGTTTACCTGTGCGTATGACTTAGGAATATGCACAAATGTACTAGGTCTGCACGCTACCGGTTCAAAACATGCTCGGCTCACATTTTTGCAGCAATATACTTGCATATATACACACTCAATGAAAAATTGCATAACTCGATCCTTGAAAAATATGAACAGACCATCTTGTCATTTGTAAGACTAAAAAGATCGACTTAAACTTTCCTACTTAATGAGGTCCGCCTACGACGATATTTCAACACCAGGCAAGTATGCATGTGCAATATATTTTTAAAAATTATCTTCGAGAAGCAAACAATAAAACGAGCAGTTAAAACCTGTTCTAACAAGTCATTACGTGTTCTATTCAACTTCGACTCGCACCGTAACAACTGTCTCTCAATTTTGTACGGCTGAATAACCTACTGAAATGAGCTCTCATGTACCGTGCGATTCAAAACCTTAACAATACCTTTTATAATTTATTGCAAAAGTCAATACGTTTGTAACGTGATTCTCAACGAAGGAACTCACATTTAGATTTATGAGACCAGCACCAACCAAGATCGGCAAATGAAGTTTAACACGAGCCAGGTAGGAATCATTGAAGATGTCAAAGTGACGGAGTAAGAGGTTTCTGCAGCGGTCTGAGTCGGACTTTTAAAAAATGCCAGACGCGGAATGTGTTGAGAATTAAAAAAATTTGTCTTTAACATCCTCAAAGGGAATTTGAAGCCATTGTTTTACAAAAGATGTCTGTGCTTGTAGTAATAAGCAATCATCAATATATAGTGACTAAATATGTTACCAAAGTAATAATAAGTAAATTTTAAAATTTTTGACATTACATGCCGTGGAAAAGTGAATGAATTGAAGTTTGGCAAAAAGTAATGATCTAATTAAAACACGCTTGCTACAAATTTCTATAACCAAAATCCGCAAATTACGACGAAGTTGAGTAAGAGAAAGTCTTAGAAACAGTACCAAAACAACACCCGATCTAAAAAATTCTATGTACTGTAATAGGCTATTGCCTAAAACTTAGTGATACGAGAAAATACTTTTAGTCGAAAAATTAACATATGACGACAAGTTGTGTTTATCCGTAACGGTAAAATTCTAATCGATAAAAAATTATTTTAAAAAATTAAAGATAAAAAAAACTAAATCATTCCCAAAAGTATATATATATATATATATATATATATATATATATATTGGTAATAGACCATAATTTTTACAATATTCTATAAATTCTACCGAATGTTTGGCGTTAATATGTTTATGAAGTTTTAGTTTTGATGAATGCATATATGCATTTATAAAGTCTTTCCGGCATAAGTTTAGTTCATTCTTGACAATGCAATCAGCATCACAGTGATCCCATTGATTCAACAATTCAGTTAGTTGATTCGACAAGTCTTGAACTACCTTCTTTTTAACTACTAATTCTCGAGAGAGATGGAGCAGTCGCTGCTCGCGATCTTGTTCGATTGTCATATTAACACCAAACATTCGGTAGAATTTATAGAATATTGTAAAAATATATATATATATATATATATATATATATATATATATATAGAGAGAGAGAGAGAGAGAGAGAGAGANAGAGAGAGAGAGAGAGGAAGGAAGAGAAAAAGACTGTTGTATCAGTTTGTTCAAACATATGATAAAATTTACCATATTAGGTTCGTACTTGGAAGAGATAATAAACAAAATGAATAATCTTTAGACATTATACCAGACATTATAGCAACGGGTGATTAATTTTTGTTCGCAATCGACGAATAACAAATAAATAAATAAATATATATATAACAAACAAATATATAAAAAATAAATTAATTAATTAATTAAAAAATGGTTAACATTAACAAATCATGAATCTTTTTAATGCAATTCGCGAGAACATACCGCAAGACTGTCTCAGAAACATGACGTGCAGAAAAATATTTGAATTCATTCATATAATGTTAAAATAAAATGTGGTTCATGTAACTGTGTCATTATTATTATTATTATTATTAACAAC
Organism: Helobdella robusta; assembly: GCF_000326865.2. Classification (NCBI taxonomy): domain Eukaryota; kingdom Metazoa; phylum Annelida; class Clitellata; order Rhynchobdellida; family Glossiphoniidae; genus Helobdella; species Helobdella robusta. Next base: position 10,835,426 of record NW_008703570.1, read on the forward strand.
AGCAAAAACAACGACAACAACGATATTTTTATTCTTCATAATATGTGATAATTTAAAAGTTGAACGGTTCAACTTAACAAAAATGAATGTTGTTGTAGTTACTTAAAGGATGAAGTCATCAAATTATACATTATTCATTCTTAACGTTAACAAGTCTTCGAAAAAATGCTCACAAAAATAATTTGTTAACATGTTAAAATCAATTTTACAAAGAAAAAAAAATTTATTTTTAGACTGTTTACAATCTTCATTCGCACGGACAATTAAACTTAAATTAATTAATTAAAAATGATAATGAATATAAAACTATGAAAAAAATAATAATTATTAAATAAATAAGTTAATTAATTAAAGAGTTATATAAAATCAACAAATATAGACGATTTTAGAAAATAACATTCGAAATAATATTTAAAGTTAGCTGATGCTATTTAACCACATGGTCCAATGTAAAGAAAGCAAAAGATTCACACACACACGCACACACACACCATACACACACACACACTCACATTACAACATAACATCAAAATTATTATTGATATTTATAATTGATGATGTCATCATCAATTATAAATGATATATGATATTTATAATTGATGATGTCATCATCAATTATAAATATAATAAACTTAACGTCATAGTATATATATTAAACTTTTAGAAAACGCATTTAAAATAAGACATGAACAATAAAAAACTCAAATAAAAAAATACATACAAACAGAACGTTTAAACCATAGATATAGAAAAACACAACTAATCCCTATATTTACGGTTCAAATATAACATCCGCAAATGTGTTTTAATAAAAAATAATCAATTAGAAAACCGTTAAAAAACCAAAACAGACTGTTGCGGTTTTTTACCTGAAAAGTTGTTCATTCAATTTAATAAATTCATCAAATTAAATATTAATTAACAACTTCTAAAATAATTAATTATAATTTTTTAAACATGGGGCCTTAATAACTGACAATTTGAAAAAAAAACCATTATATCAATGTACGTTTCTACATAACAAATATTACATACGCCACGAAACCATTGACGAGTGTGTGTGTGTGTGTGTGATCTGTGGGTGTGTGATCTGTGGGTGAATATGCTTAACTCATTCCAATTAAAACAACACTATCTCAACTTTTAAAATGGGACGCATAACGACTTGTAAGATTTGAAAACGTTACTCAGGATCGATCAATCAATCAATCAATCAATCAATCAATCAATCAATCAATCAATCAATCAATCAATCAATCAATCAATCAATCAATCAATCAATCAATCAATCTATCAATCAATCCATCTTTAAATCAATCAACCAATCAATCACCAACATAATCACCAATATTATCATTCATCATCGTCATCACCACCCACACAACAGACGACAAGTTAGGATGATTGAGACAACGACTACGCTCCATAGAGTGTATCATACGCATGCATATATCATAGATACAGGATACATTTGATACATACCGATATTCATAGAGCTAGATTACATAGATATCATAATTTTTTTTAAACCAATCCCATCTGTCAACTACAAACGTTGAATTATTTCAAATCAACCAATATCACCAACACACATCCACATCCACACACACACACACACACACACACACACACACACACACACACACACACACACACACACACACACACACACACACACATGCATACACACACATTCATACAAACAGTATGAAGCAATAACATCCACCTGATTAATCGCACGTACAATTGTTATATACACCTAACATAGATGATGACCGCGAATATAATAATAATAACAATAACAACAAAATTAAACAATAACAACAACAACAACAAATAATAATATTTACAGATGATAATTATCATAGTAAGTTTTAGGTTATTTCCACCGTGCATCAGTGCAGAATATATTTTATGACTAATCCATCTATCGCTGATAAAGTTTCACAGTTACCAACAACTTGAATTATTATTATTATTATCATTACCATTCCCTCTTAAACACTCCTCAGAGGTTATGAATAAAATGCTTTTTAAATGTATTTAAGTTCTTAGAAACTCCATACATTCCTACCAATAAAAAATGGACGACTACTTTTTCAGAAGCTAATTCTAAATAAATTTGAATTACGTGATGTATATCAAAAAAAACATTTCGAAGATCAAAGATAGACCGTGACACACATGCACCGGACATTCCCAACCCCATAAGATACACCAAAAACCTCAGACCAACAACCTTCAAACTTCTGTTTCAATATTAATAAAAAGAAGAGACAGAGACATGTAAAAAATATTTTGTTCCTTATCGAATCAATGATAGATTGGTTAGTGTGCGACCAGCCAAAATTCTGCAATGTGCAATGATTAACCATAAAATCTCTTGCATCTAACACACCCGCACACAAACACACACACACACGCGCGCACACACACATAAAAACAGTCACATACATAAATAAACATGTGTATCGTATAGAATATATTAATTAGGAAATATATTAATAATTAAAATAAATAAATAATATACATCAACTGTATGTAACACGTACAACACGTGAACTATATAAGGTTAGTATCAACTGCTCGTTGCAATAAGCAATCAACGATTAATTAAATTAATAAATTTCATTCAATTTATTCTTCAATTTCTAAAAAGTTCAATGAAATAGGAATAAATATATATTAAACAGTCGTAAAAATAATTAGTACCAACATATGCCCGTCAAATGTAACATCATTGAATATCGTATGAACATTTCGTTTAATTTTATATTATGAAATTTGAACGTTGATAACGATATTAAAAAGTACAATGATAAAAATGATAACATTAATGAATGATAACAATGGTAATAATAATAATAATAATAATAAAGAGACGTGAATTATCAAAAGAGTCAACGTATGATGATTGTTTGATACGCCAATTTTGTATGATTTACTATCCTGATGATGTTTCAACAAAACAAAGCCAACAATATGGCCGACAAAATAAAAAGAATGAAAATGTTCAATGTACCAATGTATCAATCAATCAATCAATCAATCAATCAATCAATCAATCAATCAATCAATCAACAAATCAATCGACGATCCATCAAATTTATCAACCCTCCAAACAATTTACTACAACTCGATGAGAACATCAATCACTCAATCAGCAAAGAGTTCCATCAACCAAATAATCAATCCACTCAATCTTCAAAGCTTCTCGAATCTTCATCGTCATCATCGTCATCATCCTCATTTATTTGTTGCTGATGATGAAGATGGTGATGATCAAGAAGATGATGTTGCTGATGATGATGATGCTGGAGATGTTGCGTCTGCTGTTGATGGTGATGATGATGATGTTGCTGCTGCTGGTGTTGTTGACTGTGGTGGTGGTGGTGATTTCCCGGAACATTATCCACTCTCCTCATCATCTGCCTGTCTTCTTCTTCTTCCTCGTCCTCCTCCTCGTCACCATCTTCATCATCGTCATCATCATCGTCATTATCGTTGCCCATGTTGCGACTTGAGTTCATGTTGTTGTTGTTGCTGCCGTCGTTGTTCACATTCCTAACTCCATCCATATCTGTGGTTGTTGTCGTCGTTACATCAGTAATTATAAATACAAACTAATAACAATTGCTGTCTAAATTAAATAAAAACTTGTTCATGCGGTCATTATCACCTTGAAGCAACATCGCATTCCTCATCACGGCCACATAGTTGGTCATAAAATTATATTAGGCAGTAAGCACAATGATACAGTGTCTCGATAGACAGGATATATAGAGTTGTTACTATTATCATCGACATACAGATCAAAAGTGCATTAGTTAGTGCATATGCATGCCGTTGCCAGGGAGCCATCCAGCCACATTCAGCCATCCAGCCACATTCAGCCATCCAGCCACATTCAGCCATCTAGCCACATTCAGCCATCCAGCACTACCTACCAGCAAACATTCCTAGATATTTTTGGTGCGAGTCGTCGACAGTGGCTCCTTCGATGATGCTGTTGTTGTTGCTGGAGCTGTTGTGCTGCGTCTGAGATTGCTGGTTGTCGTCGTCGTTGTTCTCGTCATCCTCGTCGTTGTCGTCCTCACCACCTGTGACGTCATCTCGACCCTGAAGTAATAGATGCACGTTTCAGATTTAATAATGCATGTGATGGTTTTACTTTCAACTTTTATTAATTTTTTGTACCAAAAAAAGTACAATTCATCATAATTCAATCACATGTTTTAAAATTTATTTATTCAAACGGCGGTTTAATTAGCAGACCATTCATTTATAAAAACTCAAACAAATAACAAAACTGACATAGAAACAGACAAACAGCTGAAATAACAGCTAACAAAAACAGCAGCAAAACTGACAACAGACAACAAAAAAAACTTAGATGAAGAGCAACAGACAGGCACCTGCATAAGCACTTCCTCAATGTTGTGTCCCAGTTCGATCAGTTTGTTCTTCAAAATCGTAATTACTTGGTCCTGTGTAAATGGAAAGGAAACGCATTTTTAAGCACCAGTTTGCCAAAAAATAAAAAATACCTTCACACAATAAGATAATCTTTAGATACCATACTTTTCTCATTATATTAGTCATCATAAGCACCTTAATCAATCATTAAAGTTTTCAAAAATCAATATAACTTGACAGACAGCACACGCATGAACAATAATATTTTTGTTGTCTGCACGCAAGCTCCTTTACAATTAGTCTAGTGCAAACAAAGCCATGGAAAACACAATGCATAAATTTGCATGTTGTTGTCAGGCAAAATCTTTTCCATTCAGAATGACTAATGAAAGTTTTAATGCACAAGATATGTATTGTACTGTATAGTTCAGCTCTTCTTCAGCATTACCATACTCACTACCTGCCTATTTACGATCCTTAATTTCTTTCCACATGCCTTCAACAGCTCTTCAACACAGGTATCTAACTTTAGCTTGTTTACATTTAACGAGCCAAACGATATAGTTTCCATCAATGGCAACCAACTCACCTACTACCCAGCATATCAACACCATCACATCATCCACTCACCAACCACCAGCCCACAAAACAACTATTTTTAATTTCACAAATGCTCTTGGTTTGCTCACTTTTAGACGCGCACGCACGCACGCACACACGTACAGACACACACGCACAGAGCATAGAGAGGAAGAACAGACAACATTTAGCACAGGCAACAATAGATGCCAATCACTTGCAAACATTTAATTAAACTCAATCATCGTCATTCAACAGCGCAAATATATGTCATCCGTGCGTATTTAACGCTGCTGATCAAGTGGTGTCTCATTTAGAGCATCTATCCAGGTGATGAGGACGACGACGAAGAAGATGACGACGATGACGAGAACGTTAATTGACAACCAATTGAGAATGATGACAAGAATAGTATTTCCACTGAGAGAAGGATGGAAAGATGGATGGATGGAGCAATGAAAAGGGCTGCTCCCAGCAGAAAAATAAATGAAAAATTATAAATAGATTGAAAGGCAATTAAATGAAGTAGCACACAGACAAATGCACCACCAAGCAACAAATATAAATGTAACAACGATAATAGAGAAGCAAGTAGACGCAGTGCTGGTAAGTGGACGTAGGTGATGATAGCTCCAAACTTAATGAATGTGCTTAATAATGCATTCTACTCCCCCCATTTAGTGCACTTAATTTAAAATTGTGATCCTCATTCAGTCCTGGGGTTGTAATATATATATAGCTCTATAATTATAAAAATAATAACATAACCCTTTTGAAAAAGATTTTTAAAGAAATCAAAAAAATTCTCGTTGTTATTAACCTTCTTCTTGACTAGCCTCCTCATCTTTCCACATTCAGCTTTCCACGCTGCCTCTCCAACCTGCCATTGAAACAATTGAAAACAATTTCAATTCAACACACCAACACTTGAATAGCGTTGAAATAATAATAATGGCTAATTAGCAATTAACTTATAAAGTTGATTAATGAATGAACTCCATAAAAAACCAAATGTTCGTTTGTAAAACAGTCATAACACTAATGATAATAAGGACAATAGCAAAAATGTTATAGCCCAGTTATAGCCCACAATTAACAAGCGTCACATGATAACAACGAATGAATGAAGTTATGTTGGCAGGTGTTGTAAAAATAAAATGGTGTTTCATATTGTCAGGATTATTCATTTTTGTAATTTTTCTGGGAAAAACACCCAAAAATTATCCTATATATCAACACAATGCTCTACTAAGAAAAATTCATGAAAAAAAGTCCTAGAACAAAATAATGCTACTTGCAAAAGAAAAAGTAAATGTTCACAATAACATAAACAAAAAAATAGCAATAATAAAAAAAAACAAATTAAAATTAAATTTTACTGATATAAATGTGAATAAACAAAACAAACAAAAAGCCGCATAATTATAAAAATTATGCCTGATTAGGCAAGCACTAACCAGTGGCGTAACTCGAGGTCGCCCTCTGGGCCTCTTCAGGCCAGGATCCTAAAATTGGGAAATTAGCATAATTAATTAGGAAATTAGCATAATTAATTAGAAAATTAGCATAATTAATTAAAAAATTGTTAATTAAAACAACGCTGGAATCCAATTTATTCAAAAATACAACAACATAAATCAAAGTCTATTTTTAACAAAACAAGATTAAAAAATCTTAATTTAACTATAGTTAAACATTTGATTGACAAACAAGATATATTATAAATAATCTAATTAGCAAACAAACCAACTGGATAAAAAAAAATTAAATATAAAATATTATATAAAGTAAATTAAATATGGAAACCTTTTGTGGGTGAATCCTGGGTCTCCCCCTACTCTTCTTGCCCGAATCCTGAAATAATTTTATTTTAAATCAATTTTATATATGAAATAATTTGCACTAAATAAATGCATACACACACACCACACATACACACTCACACACACGCATAAATAAATATATACACGCACAACATACATCACATATCTGAGTTTAACATATAAATGGGAAATATATAAATCACCATTACCAAGACCAATACCAATATCTTCATAATTAACAATAATAACTTGCATTACTTAATCAAATTAATATTTTTAACATCCATTACCATCTCATTATTATTAATGATTAAGAAATATTATAATTTATGATTAAATAGTGTGAATTATTATATTTATACTATTATAAATATATTAAAATTATATTATATATTTATATTATAACTAATCATTGTCCAACCATAACCAACACATCCTCATCCGCATCAACAGTATCTATAATGTGCAGCCCATTTCGCCTAATCACAATCTCATTATAGATATGATAAATATTTATAAAACCTTAATTACAAATTAAACAGAATGGAATAGCAGTAACATCAAGAGAGAAAAAATAGCAATGGAAACAGCGGTGGTGAAACTAGCAGCAAAAAAGAATACAACAACAACAATGGTAGTAATATATACAAGGGGAAGCTAAATGATAACAACTTCAACGACAAACACAAGAGTTACTAAACCAATAAGGAACAACAACAAAAAACAACAACAAAAAACAACAACAATAACAAAACAACAAGTGCACTTACAGAATTGTTGATGTTGTTGAATGCCGAGGGCAGGAGTGGGAATGGAGATTCTTGGAGTGAGGCATTGTCCGAGCCTTGTTGCTGCAACAATCAAAGAAACAATTATTTATAATAATAACATCCACAACAACAACACAACAACAATAACCCTAAGCCTAAACATAAAATCAATGAGAATAGATGTAACATCAATTAACTTTACTATAAGAAGTGTTATTTAACAAATAATCATGGCTGTCATTTGAATGATAACAATTACTGCATTGAAAAAGGCATGAAATTATTGAGGACAAAAAGGACATCGTCAAATGTGAAATTTAAAACCAATATATAAAATTAAAAAAGAATTTAAATCAGAAAACGGAAAAAACGGTGCTAAAAGACAGATGAACTGCTAAACAATTATCAAATCAAAAAATCCAACCGAGTTAACAGTAGGAAACAATGAGGATGACGAGGGTTTCTTGCTCACAATGGCCACCTATGTGATGGATGGATGATTGAAATGATCAAATGCCAGTTAAAAAAATTTCAAATACTTAATCAATGTCTCTGTCATCTTTATTATTATTATCACATTATAAACACTGGTAAAGTTTAAAAAAGTGTTTTAAACATCATTTCGTCACAACATATTATCCCAATTGATAAGGTTACTTATTAGCTATTGACTAATTATTATTATTATTATGATTAAACTCTCATCATCATAGCTTACAACACCATTCACATTCATCACAAAAACATCTACATTACTCATTTTCATCATCAGTTGACGTCTCCACCACAAACACACAGAGGCCTCAAAATGATGAAAACACCACCATCATCATCATCATTATCATTATGGTGATAACATCATCAAATGTATTATCATCATTATTTATTTTATATAATAATAAAATTCATCATAGCATCACTATCAACATATAATAATCAAAATTATCACATATCACCATCATCACCATCCATCTTTACCTGTAATAAAGAATTTCTTGGAGGTCGACCTCTTGGCTTTGGGTCTTTCCTTGCCTAGAAAAAAAATAAAAAACAATACAATGATAACAACGACTTTAACAACAATTACATTAACAATTGTAATGACAATTATAACAATAATGACCCCAGTTATTGCAATGGTAATGATGAAAGCAACTACAACAAGAGGATGAATCTGATAAAATCTAGTTTTTAAAAAAAGAATCACGTTCATAAACATTTAAACCGTGAAATTAAACTTTCGTTATTCATTGTATAATTTTAATCATGATAGTGTACATATCTATCTTAACTGCAATCTTCTGGACAAAATCAGAGATAGTACTACTCCAGGTATTAAATTTCACAATTTTAAAGTTTTTGTCATTGCAATGGTCTTAACCATATGTTTTTGGTTGCTTATAAAACCAGTAAAACTATTTCAGATCTTAACTATTATAGTAAACTAGAATTCATTGAAAAAACAACTTGGAATGGATTATGAGTGGCTAACCTTTTTCTCACTATCTGGCTTAGGAGGGCGACCTCTTCTTTTAACAGTTCCCATTACAAATTGATGATTAGGTGTCTTGGAAGTTGAATGTAATGCATTGTTGCTGCCACTGCCTCCAACTTTGTTGCTACGATCTGGGCTGCTGTTTTCGTTCGATGTAGCCACGACTTCACAACGAACTGGTTCACTAACTTGCTCGACCATGTAGTTTGCATTCATTTGTTGTTGTTGCTGTTGAGGTGGAAGTGAAGGGTGCTGGTGGTGGCCAAAGGAGTGCATTTGCGAGTTAGAATGGTGGAAGAACTGGGGTTGAAATTGAGGTGACATTTGGTGACGACCATGTTGGTGGGGGTGAGGTGGCAAGTGGCGATTCATTTGGGGCTGTTGTTGCATACACATGTACTGCAATTGTTTAAATATTCAGTTACATTGTCTGTTAAACTTTAACTTTCTTTAAGAAAATTAATTTAATACCAAGTTGATAGAAAAACTAAAATTAATAAAGAAAATAATGAATGATTAACAAATAACAAGCCATACATACTTTTTCATTTGATTGGTTGTCCATGTGCCAGTCAACTTGTTCTTCGACAACTCCTCCATTATTATTATATGAATCATTCTCTTCGGAATCGTACTCCATCACACCCATTGACATCTTTAACTTTGAAACAAAGATTGATGTAGATTTGTAGACTTATTCACAATATGAGAAGGATCGTGTTCAAACTTGCTTCTTGAGTGAAATCAATAAATTGAAAATATTTTATTTTTTCATCAACTTTTCAAATATGTAGTAATTGTGAATCAGAACAGTAGGAAGCAAGAAGAGTAATCAAGTCAAGATGCACTTTCAATTTGAGAATTTATTTACGAAACACTCAAAAAACAATTCCTCGTGTTCAATTCAATCAGAGATTATAAATCCGATCGGAAGCATAGGTTGGCAACGGATTCATAATCGCCATGATGAATTTTATTCCGAGGTGAATTTCGAGTATTTCTTAATTAAATATAAAAAAATTCGACACCCACTATATTAATAACCCTAGGAAAATTCGTCAGAAAGCACTTGCTGTCGAAATAGTCGCAAATATTTTAACGAAATCGGGCAAATTAGCGGAAAACGAGCTAAGCATTTTACAGAATAAAAGTTGAATTAATTAATAATATATATTATATATAAAGCTGTCTACGTATATAATAATTATGAACAAAGAATATATACATATATAATTTAAAATTCAATAAAATACAATGAAAATAAAGAGAAAACAAAGAACTCTATAACACGTGCTAAATATATTTCTTTGATAAAAATAACTATTCTAATATTTTTAGACGATTTTGAGCAGTTTCATGAGAAATCAATTAAAATTATAAAAAGATTAAATTAAATTGATTTATAAATAATCGGTAGTGTGGATTTTATTCATGAACTGGATAAAAGTTGGTGAAGCCCGAAATCAACTCGAAATAAAATGCCGACCGAGAACGAAGCGAGAACATTTATAGAAGGCAGAGTGTCAATTTTAATTAAAATGAAAATGAAATGAGGCCATAATTGAATGATGCCGACTTAATTAAACGCTCTTTAAAAGTCATCACAAGCTTCTCACGTAGCGCGCGGAGTCTAATTGAAATGGTATATATATATATATTTATTTATTTATATATATATTTATATATATATATATATATATATATATATATATATATATATATATATATGTATATATTTTTGTACGACTGGCTTATATAAACACGTGTGTACGTGTGTCGCGTGTACACTTATTGTGGGTTCACTTAAATATAGGTTTAGCGATGTTATTGTTTTTTAACAAAAAAGTTATTTAAAAAAAATCTGGCAATCATCAGTGTTATTTAATGGATTGAATGCAAACGCTTGTTGAGAAAATAATCTCTGCCTGCGTTCATAAGAGTGTATGGGGTATTTATTTTGGTGGAATGTGGAATAAAACACACATTGTTGCCTAAAACTATTCTTCATTATCGTTTATACATATATATATATATGTTGGAAGGAGACCATATTTTATACAGTATTGTATGAACTCTACCGAATTGTTGGCCTTAATCAATCTAAAATTAGTTTTTTCTAGTAAGGAAAATTGAAAAGACTGTAGTATTTTAAAAAAGGAAGTGCGTAAACACGGTTAACGTGTAGAAAGATCAAATTATGAAAATACATCTGTCGCAATTTTCTTCTTTTGAGTTATTCATTTCTGTCGCACCTCTGATATAACATTGTTTGTAGTGAAATTAATTTTTTGTTGTCACTCGGTAGGGCAAAAAAAACAGTATTTGTTTATTTTATTTTTCATACGCTAGGCGTAACTAAAGGCACAACATACTCGTGTAAGTGCTCTGAATTAACGCCGATAAAAATAATGATTCATAAAAATGTTTTAAAAATGTTTGCAGACATTAAAAAAGTGCAACATCCACAAAAGCACAAGGAAGAGTGCACTGGAAGATGAAAAAAGAGATATTCTTTAATTAGGGAATGTTTTAAGACTGAGTCAAATGGATATTCCTCTGGCGCTTGCTTTTTCAATTGGTTTTCTAACAATGAAGGTAGGAAGGAAGAAGAAGACCGAAGACAATGCTCTCTCCATTTTATTTCTATAATTATCAACGTCATATATATGCCCATGAATGCAAAGGTGTTGTCTTAATGGCTTATGGCCGTGTCGATATGGTTGTCGTTGTTTTGTCTTCGTTGTTGCCTTCGCTGTTTATGTTGTTGCTGCTGCTGTTGTTGTTGTTGTTGTTGTGTTGTTGAGGCTGTTTTCGTTGCTGTTGTTGTTGTCGTTGTTATTGCTGTATTTTGGTGTTGTATTTTTTATTGCTGATTTTTTTAGTGTTTACAGTTAGTAGGTACATGTTTTGATTGTTAGATTTTATTGTTGTTGTTGCAAATACTTTTGTATTTGCGTAACTTGGTGTTTGTTACTGTCTTTGCTGTTGTAAGAGGGTTTAGACGCTAAATAATATATGTTAGATTTTATTGTTGTTGTTGCAAATACTTTTGTATTTGCGTAACTTGGTGTTTGTTACTGTCTTTGCTGTTGTAAGAGGGTTTAGACGCTAAATAATATTTGTTATGCTAATCAAGAGTCTTGAATAAGATTTGAATTCAAATGATTTATAATCATTATTTAATTATTTTATTTTTGATTTTAAATTGAAACCAATTTTATATAGCCGATTTTGGTTTTGATTTAGAATAATAAGTGTTCACGAGATTTTTCTGATTTTAAAAACTGAAACGGTAGTGATGAAATAGAAGAAATTAATAGATGAAAAAAAGAGTGATAATAAAAATGTCAGTAACTATGGCAGTTGTAATACTTTATTCAACGAGTTCGTACACTTACATCTATTTACATTACTTAATTATAGTTATACTTAGACGCATAGACAGACACATACATGCACATACACATGGGCATCATGATAACAACACTGCAAAGGCAGGAACCGACCCTGACACTTCTTAATTTAATTTCATTGCGATATCGATTGTTTGTTGATGTCGTTGGTTAATGTTGTTTGTTGATGTTGTTGGTTAATGGTTTTTTTCGCATCTCTTTTTTTTACTTAGCCAACTATCTGCACTGCAGAGGTTTTTGCCCCATTGATGTAGCTGTGTTTGTACGTGATAGGAATTGCATTTTCATCTGCGTGCGTGTTAGTTTGTTGTGCAATCCCAGTAAACTGGATTTGAATACACTAACTTTTTATGTATGCATTTTATTTGAATTTGTGTTTAAATTTTTTGAATTTTTAAACTCCGCGATTAGGCTTACGTCAACGTCTTAATTATCTCATATCTGAAAAGTTAATAAAGCCGAATGATGTGCTACAACATTTTTAAACTTACATTTTGTATGCGGATACATACGCGTGTGTATGTGTGTTTTTGGATGTACGTACATGTATGTCACTGAGAAGAGTGTAAGTGTTTATCAGCATGTGTGCGTATTTTTGTATGCATGCACATCAAATGTGTGTGTTTGTGTTTGTTTGCTTGTGTGTGTGTGTGTGTGTGTGAGAGAGAGAGAGAGCGAATGAAAGTGTTGTGCATCTAGAACAAATTTAGAATGAATGAAAAACGAATAGGCGAATGATTAAATAAAGGAATGCTCAAATATAAAATAATTGTGGACAGGCAACCATACAAAGGCATTCACTGCATACGTAATCTACGTAATCACCAAGTAGCCAGAACTTTCATTTACTTCATGCAATTAACTACTCCTTCATTAAGCGCATTATCCTAACAACAAAACGAACACTAACATTAGCAAGCAACGACATAAACGGCGACCACAACAAATAAATGCATTCAAATCAGAGCAAATAACTTGGGCAACAACATCAAACAAGTCTATAAATCAATCAACACAACAACCACATCCTTTCCAACTTAAAACAAACAAAAACATCAACAACAGCAGCAACCAAATCATCAGCATTAGCAAAAAACAACGACACCAGTAACAACAACAACAACAACAACAACACAATAATAGAAGCAGCGCCGACAAAATACATGGCAAATTAAAACGATCTCGCTTCCCAAAACAACAGATGAGTAAAACCTGCCATCAGCAGAAATATCAATTGGCACAATAACTCACTACCACCACATACCTTAATACGTCTGCTGCCTGCAACGTGTACTGTACACTCTACTGTGCACATACATAAAAATGTGCAACGAACAAATACAAACTGAAATACAAACTACCATTAACATAAAAACGTTTTACATATAGAAGTGTTTACAAGAAAGAGAGAAAGAGAAAGAGAGAGAGAGAGAGAGAGAGAGAGAGAGAGAAAAACAAAAAGTAAAATACAGAAAAGATTATAAGAACGCACGGTTTCACATCTACAAAGTTTCACACCACCACACACAAAATAAAATACTTCCACGTGCACGCAATTGCATCAAAAGCAAAAAACTTTGAAAGAAAAAACCATATAAAAAACAAATTACTCCTACGTTTAGCGGAATTAGTTCTACGTTTTGCGTGCGCAGACACAATAAATCAGTTCATGCGTAGAAAATAAGTTGTGATGCAAGTTAGCCAATGTGCTCTTCAGACCATATTTCAGCCCATTACACAGGACGGATGATGAATCTTTATACACAGGCCGGCTGCGGCTCGCCAGAACGTATGCGTGCATTTATTTCATGCACGTTTTTATGGATGCATGCTGTTAGTCTTTATACGTTTGTTTGTTCAATTTTTTATGTTTTTTTCTGTTTATTTGTTGTTAAAACATTTTGTGAATGTATATGGGTATAATGTGTACGTGTATGTTGGAACTATTTACAAATGTTTACGTTGTGATATCATCTCACTCTCTCTCTTTTTCTTTCTTTTTTTTTCTCTTTCTCTTTTCCTCTTCAATTCAATTCACCTATCTCTTCGGATATTAAAGTATCATTTTTATGCGATTTCTACTTTTAATCTCTTTCTCTTACAGCACATATTCATGCTGTCAAAATAAATCACGGACAAAAATTTTTTACAGCTTTGAAATTTAGATAAGACTTGGCCAACAATTTTGCTAGTGTCTTTAATTAATATCAACAAGAGAGGTGGAGAGGATAAGATACGGCCGCAAACAGCCCTGACGAAGATGTTTTGTTGTGAGGTGGTCTCAAAAAACTCGGCGTGTTGGTGAAAAATAAAATGCATGGCTGCTGTTTGGTGAGCGACTCTTTTAAATTTTGTATGTTAATAATCATAGTTTATGTTAATGTACATATTCTTACACATTTGATTCGTATTTGTTAATATTCAATTCCATAAATTCCATAAAAATCCTGAAATTTAAACTGTGTTGGATGCATAGTGGACAAGAGTTTTGTTCATCGTTTGAACATTCATTATGCAAGCATCAGCGCACAAACACGTGACGAACATAGAAATAGTTTCTTCAATAATTGAGTGAAATAATATGTTAAAACTATAAAAAAAATCTTTAAAACCATGAAAAAAATTATCATCTACCTTTATGTGGCGCTTTATTTTGGTGCAGCGGAGCAAATGTGCACTAATATGCAAATACGTGCAATCATATTAGTCGCTGGTGTTTTAACATTGTGAGAATTTTTGTCTTTAAGATTTTTTGTTTGTGGCTGAGTATGAGTATTCATTTGTTTGTGCTCATTTGTTTGTCTGTGCTCATCATTTGTTTGTGTTCATTTGTTTGTTTGTGTTTATTTGTTTGTTGTTGTTCAATTGTTTGTATGTAGTAATTTGTTTGTTTGTATTTGTTTGTTTGTTAGTAGTGTTTTTTTTGCGATATTTATTAGCATTTGTTTTGTGTATTCTTATATTTTTACTTCTTCATACGTACCTAGTTTGACTTGATTCTTAAATTTGTTCCTGCATTAGTTTTGGCGTGTTTCTGTTTGCACGAATGTGATTTATTTGTTTTTAATAAATTTATGAGATTGTTATTTTGTCTAAAACATGTGTGTATGTTTGTATAATATGTGTTGTATTTTTTATCATTCGGTGCTTGCCCAAATTTTATACGCTTCCGTATATTTAATTTTAAGTATTTGCCCTGCTGCAGTCTGCCTATGCAGGTAGGGGAATTTTTTCGCATTTCATCATTCATGCATATTTTTACGTCAAAAATGTTTACGTACTCAGCTGATGTTTGTTCGCATGCCACCAAAGTGCGCTATAAAAAATTTATTAGGAGGAACAGTTTTTAAATTTACTTCTACAGGAAAGAGCTGACATATGTTTTATATAAAAATTTAAAAGCTATTGAAACTCAAAAACTTATAAAACTCAAACATACGTGTAGATGAAAATATGAAAACGAAGAAACAAATATTACGCAGTCAAGCGCATATCATTCAAACGCATATCATTTAAGCGCAGACAAGCCTGTAACACATATGGACAAAATCACACATATACACAGACACACACACATACATATATGCATATTGCATATTGACAGACAAAGTTTAAAGTTATATTATTATAGATTTTGCTACGCTAGAATTGATTATCTAGTTTAAATTTTACACAAACACGACTTTTGAGAGAGTTTGATAGAAGGAGAAAATGCATAAACAATATAATGATAAAGAGAGGGAGAAAGAAAGAGAGAGAAAAAAAGAAAAAGAAAGAGAGAAAGAAAGAAAGAGAGATGAAGGAGAAAAAAGTGTGTTGTACTGTTCAAGAAAGATGGAAAGAAATTGAGATATAAATAAATATGTATTGACTGATTATAATGATTGATATGCTTTGAGAAAAAATAAAAAAACTGATGACTTGGCGATAGATGATGATGATGATGATGGTGATGATGAAGATGGTGATGATGATGAAACTTATTATGGTGATGATAAGGGCAGTAATATTATGGTCTACAAAATAAGATAATGTTACACTAAAATAACACAAAATATAATGGAGAATAATGATCTGTGTCGATTGACAGAGCGGCAGAATTGGTGCCGACAACGATGATAAAAGTTGATGAGGACGCTGATGACAACGATGCAGATAGCAATGATAAAAATGGTGATATCAATTAATCATTGTTAAGATGAAATTGATAAAGTTGCAATCATTAATCATGATGAAGCGGCAAATGTAACAGAAACACTCCAGTTAATAACTGTTTCCATGGTGATGATGTACTGATGAGGACGATGATGGCGACGGAGACGATGATGATGAAGTTGGTGGGTTCTGGGTGATTAAATTTTTGGTGGTAATAAAAAATGATGAGACAATAGATAAAAATGAAGATGAAGAGGCGGGTGATGATGAAGAAATTGATGAAGTTGAAGATAATGAGATGGGTAGAACTACAAAGTTGTGTATACATGTTGATCAAATTTACGACGATGAAGATGAGAAAGATGAGGATGATGAAGATGATGATAAAGATGACGCAGATTATAATGATGACGGTGACGATGTAATGAAATTGTTTTTAAATGGTAAACATATTACAGTTCGGTGAAAAATAATATTTGGAAAAAAAACAGCAACATGCATTAGATAAAAGTTGAAAAAATCATTGGCAAACTTGATGAAAAGAGAATAAAAAAAGAAGTGACGATAATTAACATAAAATATTCAATTATATATAAAAATTATATAAATATGTAAATTTAATACATTTATGTTTGTGTGTGAGCGAGCACAAAATCAAAAACGCATATAAGGGATACCAGCATTCATGTAGTTTATATTTGACATTCTAAAAATACTACGTACATTCTTTTATTAATCCAAGCATAAACAAGCAACATGCAACATCCATAACATAACATGGCACATGAAATAACACAACACAGTCGACTACACATACACACACACCACACACACACACACACACGCGCGCGCGCACACACACACAGCATCCACATCATAGAACTACCCTGCAACATATTTTTATTGAAAGCATTTTGCGACAAGAAGTCATAAAGGCATATTATGTGTGAGGTTGGTTCGGACAGCAAAAAGTTGTCATAAAATAAAAGAAGACGAAAAAATTTAAAACCCCAATGAAAGTTTGATGAAATTTTCGGCCCGTTGTATAAAAAAAAACTAAAAAGTGTCACCTTACATACAAATCATTGCACTTGCATATTTAAAAAAGACCCTTTTTATAAATACGAGTAGATAATCACGGTTTATAGCTTCAACAACATCATTGCACTACTATGAATCAGGAACTATATTCTCTTATCCGGTTTATACCACTTTCAGGATATTTTATTATTTATTATTAAGTTTCTTGGTCTGTTGTAAATTAACAGAGTTATATGAAAATCACAAATTTGTTTCTTACACACGCACACACACACACACACACAAATACACCAACCCCCCCCACACACACACAAACACACAAACACACACACAAACGCAAACACATACACATACATGCAAATGCTGGCAATCTAACATTCAGTTTTAGCCCTGAACAAACATGGCATTTCGTCGAGGTAATATGGCAATATCAAATTTCTAAATCCTAGATTCTTCTGTGTGTCTTTGTGTAAATGGGTTTATGGCTTTATTTTTGCCACAAAATTTGTTTTTAGTTATTTTTATTCAAATATTTTGCTAACCAGCCTCTTAAAAATTATTTTAAATGACATTTGTTGAAGTTCTCAAACTTTCCACTAATCAATTCTTGTTGCAGATTTGTGTGATTTTATTTATCGTGTGGCGTTGTTTGACGAGCTTCGCGATACTGGACACCAATGTATTTGGATCTCATGACGAAGTGCAAATATTTACTCATCTGTTACAGTTGTTTACGTCATTATGAAATGCATTCCAAAGAGAATCATTTCCCATCTATGCACACGTGCTTATATCTGTCTGCACACACACACACACACACACACACACGCAGACACGCCACACACGCACACTCACACACACGCCATACACACAAACATGCGCGCGCACACACATACACATAGGTGAAAAATTATTACAATTTTCTGTGCAAAACTTAGAAAAAAAACATAACCACGCGTCTACACGCTTATGTTAATAAATACAAAAAATGGAGTGAAAACGTAGAAAAAAAACTGAAACCTCAGAAACGGAGGCTAACGCATTTGCATTCTAAACTGACCAGTTTGATACATATGCAGTAATGCAGACAAATATAACCAATACATCAAACATCCGCAGATGCAGAAACAACATTGTTGCCATGAAACACACGCTCGCACAAACACACGCAGAAGCACAGGCACACATACACATACGCGCATACACACCCAACACACATGCACACACACACATGTTAACAGATACATCCACACACATATTGAGGCATACGTAGATGACAAGATCACAACAAATACAGATTATCAATACAAGTAAAGTTGAAAATAACTTTCCATCACTTTCTAAAAAATCATAACATTTTTACAAAGACATACAACACAATGATTTTGGTAATGAAATATAATTTGTATTTTGCTCATGAAAATAAGAAAACAATATACCAACAAAAACTAAACATACTCAAATAAGTAAGCATACATACGCAACTGCACAAACAATCACAAAGAGAGAAAAAGAGAGAGAGAGAGAGAGAGAGAGAGAGAGCGAGTGAAGCAGACAGACCGCAGAAGTTAAAAAGTCCCGAGACGAGCTTAAGACGATGCCAAACAAGTCTATTTACATTTAGCGTTGCTGTTGTCACGTGGCAGTACCTTCATATCTATGTTAACATCTACGTCAATTATTATTAGTCTAGCTTTATTTTGTTTGCCTACCTCCCATTGTTATGGAAGACAACTTTTCTTTACACGCACTGAACTTACTAACTAAACTTATTTGTGCGTTTATGTGTTTGTGTGTTTGTGTGTGTGTGTTTGTGTGTGAATTATTTTTGTTGAATCAATTAAATGCTGCAAGAAACTTCAAAGAACAGTTTTAAGCAGAGCTAAAAAATTTCCTTTCGGAAGAAAATTTTTTACACCTTATCAAAAGATTTGTCGGCATGTCGCACCGGGTGGTTGCAACGCTTCATTTCTATCAGCCAGCACAATACCTCCATGCATTATCTTAGGAGTTAATTTTTATGGGTGTGTATTATTTATCCTTACACGTAGATTTGATTATGTTCATTAGAAATAATAAACTTCTTCTATCAATTATACAAAGATTGAAAAAATTTTCAAAATGAAACTGATGTTATTGTCTTGAAATTCCGTATGTATGCAAAAGTTTACGTGATTTATAAGCGCATATGTATGTGTACGTATACACCTGATAATATATATATCGTTATAACCGCAGGAATTATCAAATTGCGATATATTATTTATCATTATTATTGTTATCTTTGCTGTATTTGTAATCTTTGGATTGTTAACCATAGAGGATTGTGAAGAGGTATCGAATCCAAGCTAAAAACCTTCTGCAGAGGCTATAAGGATTGGTGGAGAGAGAGAGAGAGAGAGAGAGAGGTTTCCAGTGAGGTTTGATGCGAAGTTGTAAATGTGATTCATGTAGTTACTTGGGTTAGTTTAGTGTTTCTATTACTGTTAGCATTCAAATGAACGTTCAACAAAGTTTGCGTTTGAAGCAGTTGTGTTCATCTATCGGAAATCTTGAACCAACGGAATAACGATAACTTGACGATCGTTGGGTGTTGGAAATAAAGAAATCTTTTAAAGTTTTAACATGGTGTCTGTAGTAACGAGCGTTTAGGTGTTACAACAATATATGCCAGTAACAACACAAAATGTATGTATGGGCGTAAATATATAATTATATATATATGTGTTTACTCTGTCTCTACTCTACTTTGTTGATCTCTTGTTTGTTCGAATATGTTAAATATATATACAATTATATATATATATATATATATATATATATATATATATTTGTATATATATATATATGTATATACAAATATGTATATATATATTTGTTTCAAATCGATAAATGTCACACGGTGCGAGTTAATGTCAAACTCGTGCGTTACGTTCCGTTATGTGTTTGGTATGAATATATTTGTTTGTTAGTTTGATGGCGTGTGTGTTTGTATGTACGCATGTGTTTGCGTGTGTTTGTGCATGTTTGCGCGTTATTGTGAATGTTTGTGCATGTTTGTGTGTGTTTGTGTGTGTTTGTGTGTCATCAGACATGCAAATGGATCAATTAAATATTTAACAGTGTGTTTGCTTTTTTTCGAGTGCAGGCATTGTTAGAAATTTCCATTTAAAACGTCGTCGGTCTAGAAGGCACGTAAACCAGAGGGACTCAAGCAAATGTGAAGTATTCAGAGAGACTTGTGTGTGTACTAATGACCGTCAGAGAACTCATGTGAGTTTTGCGACAGATGTGTGCTGATATGTTCGAGTAATGTGCAACTTTCGTAGCAATTTATGTGCACATTCAGTTTAGTTGTGTGTCCTACCTGCCTGGCATGTGCTCCCTTCCTGATGCACACCAAAGTAGCTGCATGTGCTGGATGGCTGGAGGTTCAGATATGGAAAGCTAAAAGTGTCTTTATGTGCCGTTTTATTATCATATTATTGAGTCGTTTTTATTTCTATTGTGACGGTTTTATATTCTTTGTTATTTATGTTTATGTCTGTTTATTTCTCTGCTCTTTTTTAGAGTACTGCTGCTAAAAGTTGTTGACTGCAAAGTTTTTTTTATTTATTTAAAAATAAGAAAATTTGGCATTGTTTAGGTGCATACGGCATTTGCCTTGCTTATAAAATTTCGTTTGTTTGCCCGCTCCATCGTTCATACCTGACTTTGTTTTCCTACTTTCGCAAACCGTATAACATAACTGTTTGTCTGTACGCTTGTTCTACTTTTGTTGATGTCTTTAAAATTTATAGGCTTGCATGTTTGTTGTTGTGCTAGATTGCAGTCACCGTCAGTTATTATGTGCCTGCCATCAGCCCGCAGCCATTGTAAGCCGTGCGTTCTCGTCGTTGGTTATTCAGGATGCTTGCGCGTTATTCATATGCAGTCGTGTTTTGCCGCTGTTGTATTGGCGTTTAACAATGAACATAAATAAAATGTAAGTTAATGAGTCTAGGACGTATCTATGAATGAATGAAGGATTGTGTGAATAAATGAGTAATGAAGGAATGAGTAGTAGGAGGATGCAAGCGAAAGCGATGAACATGTATCTATCTATGTATCTATATTCTGCATTCATATTTGTTGATGCGTGCGTGCATGGATGCATGAATGGTAATATCATTATTTGCAACATAAATTTCTTAATGATTTTTAAAAATTCCACAAGCATAAATTTACAGTCACCTATATTAGAACAAATTTAATTTTTCTCAATTTAAAATTTTCAAAATAAAAATTTTAAATTAATTAATTTTTTTTTATACACGTACATACACACATACACACACATGTGTGTGTGTGAATATATATATATATACACACACACACACACACACATATATATATATATATATATATATATATATATATATATATATATATATATATATATGACATATACTTATTCCGCCCATAATACGAAACGGTATATTTTCATTAGAACAAAACTTTTAATTACACTTTGTGTAATGTACAATTCTGATAATGTATATTATTTATATAAAAAAGTTAATATGTAAATAATATGAAAATAAATAAATAAATATATATATAAATAAATAAATATATATATCGATATATATATATATTTTGCACATATAGGCACTTTTTATACATACACACAGTAACCGCCAGACAGACATTAGATACATTAATATGAATTAATTAACTTGACAGAAACAACGTTTGCTTTTATCTCGCTGATACTGCAACATCAACTGAAAAAACGCGTGCACTTACACACGCACACGTACACACACGTACACGTCACGTACACACGCACATGTACACACACACATACAAAAAGACAACCACAGACCTAAATACACCCCACACATACTCACATACACACACAAACAAATACATACATATACAATTATAAACATCGACACACACACGCACATGTTTATTAAAGTACAGTTTTTAATGTTTATTCAATTAACCCAATATATATATATGGGACCAATTCTCTTTAATTTGTACACAGCAGATATAATCAAAATAATTTCCTCTCATGGATTCACTTGTCATGCGTTTGCCGGTGACATTCAGCTTCTAGTCACTGGTCCTCCAGGTTCGTTTCGTGATGAGGTTGATAGATTTGTTCTGTGTTTGAAAGAGGTTGGATATTGGATGTCATCAAACTCGCTCAAGCTCAATGAATGTGAAACGCAGTTGTTACCGGTGGGTACGTGGCAGCAGTTGTCGAAACTAGATTTCTGTTTTGTTGAGGTGGGAGATATAAAGATATCATTATCTGCAACTGCATCAAATTTGGGAGTTGTACTTGATAGCAATTTATCGATGAAAGATTACATTAACAATTTATATACATAAAGTAATATTTATTTAAGAAACATTTATCGAATCAGACGTTCATTGGATAGATCGGCACTGGTGACGCTGATTCATGCTTTTATAACATCGCGAATTGACTATTGCAACAGTCTGTTTTATAAACTTCCAAGGAAGTCAATCGCTCTTCTTCAGTCGATTCAGAACAGGGCTGCAAAATTGGTAACTGGCAGGATGAAGTTTGATCACGTGACGCCCATCCTGGAGGAACTACACTGGTTGACAATAGATAAAAAAGTAACCTTCAAAATTGCTGTACCTGTGTTTAAATCACTGAATGAGATGTCACCAGAATATATCGTAAAGAAATTTTCAAAAAAAATGTTTGCGTCGTCTCATCTACGGTCAGATGATATGAATTTGTTGACAATACCGGTTTCACACTTGCAGATTGGTGCACGGAGTATCTCCGTTGCAGGTCCGACCGTGTGGAACAGCTTGCCACATTCATTGCGATCATCCGGACTGTCTCTTAGAACATTTAAAAAAGAACTAAAAACATATTTGTTCACTGTTAAACTTTGATAAATTTAGTTAATTTTTTTAAAATTTTTTTTCTTATTAATAGTATTGTAAACTTCTATGTTTATATAATTACGATAGCGCCTTTGAGAACATTTAATTGGCGCTATATAAGTTTCCTATTGATATTGATATATATGTATATAAACACACGCACATTTTTTTCATGTTATTATAAATTGAATTGCGTAAAATGTAAAATATATATGTAAAAATTCATAAAAAAAATCAAGTTAACATCTAAAAACAACAAGTTGGAGCGCATAAACACAAGAACCGACAAACAAACAAATAAATAAACAGATACAGACAAATATACGAGCAGACACACACACGCACACCCACACAATACACACAGACAGACTGACGTACACCAACAGAGGCACATGTATATGAACATGTCACCCTTGGCCATGGTACGTGGATAAACAAAGCTAATATATGTTCCGTGCATGTTTGCGTTATTACGTGCAACCTCTTATAAATGGCTATTTTAATTTCTTACGAGTATTTTCTAAGAAATGTGTATTTATGATGGTATTTGTACACATTTGTGTGTATTACTTTGAGTATAGACGTCAATTCGTGTGTATCAGTGAGTTTTTCTTGGTAATGTTTATTATATTATGATGTTGAGTGAATACATACATGTTCTGAGTTTGGTTGTACAAATGCTGCTTAGTACAGATTTTTCTTTCAATTTGAAATTTGTTGTCAAAATAAAATTTAACAAACAAGAAGGTTTTTCTCATTTCGTGATTTGATGGTTTTTATCCGAAGAAGCAGCAAATCAGCCAAATTTTACAAACAAACGTATCTAGGTCAATTTTGAACTTCAATCTAAAAATACCCAAACAAACAGAAGCATGCAAGCAAGAGGCAGGACATTTTTTAAAAACGAACCAATGCATCAGAGCAATAGAGAAAAAAAAGTTAGTACAGAAAAAGAAGCAATAGTAAGAGTATAGTAGTAACAGAAGTGACAGAACTAACAGTAGTAGTGGCAGTGGTAATAACATTAATGGTAGTAGTACTAAGTAGTAGTAGTGACAGTAGTAGCAGCAGTCGTAGCTTGAGAAGCGGTCGTGGTGGCGCGGCAACTTCCATCAAAAGTGATTGATGTGTTCTCTCGAAGTTGTGTTTCTTCAGTTTTGCACGCATCAGAGATGCAATAAATTATGCAATGTTATATTTGCTTTATTATGTCCATGTGATGTGCCGCGCCGACTGAAATGTGACTTATATATATTGAAATAAAAATACTGCATCTCCATCTTTGTGTCTGTGTGCGTGAAAAGGTGACTGTATGTGTAGCAAACATGTGTGTGCATGTACGTGATTGCAAGTATGTTCACCAGAAATCACATGTCTATGTCGGATTATATTTTGTGCATTATTTTGTACAAAGACTTGCTTAGATTACTGCTCGGTCATGTTTTTATGTCACTACATGTGAATGAATAAGTGCATTTTTACAAGTATTTTTATTGCTAGAAATGTTCGAAAGAAGTTGTGTGGTCAGCAGAGCGATGTGTGACTACTGTGATCTAAACGGCGTGCCTAAATTGATTTGCAATCTGATTGAATGTGATGCTCATGCCAGCATGCCTGTCTATATTCAATATGCGCTAACAAGGTTATTTAAATCTACGCTCATTGCGTTTGTGCTACGTAAATGCGTGGATGCCTGTGCATTTGTGCTGCGTGTTTTGGTGCACGTTGACCACATGTTTTGTGCACTTGCGATGATGAATGTTTTGCTTATATATGCTTGCATGATTTTTGTATGTCTGTCTTTGTATGTATATAAGTTTGTATCTCTTTATATTACCATGTTCACTTTCCTTTAAAAATTCTTAATGCCACGTGCAGCATAGGAAGGCAGACTTAATGTCATAGCAGCTAATAAATTTCTACATCAGAAGGACTTAATGGATGTCTGCCTGCACCTTTAATGTCAATGAATTCCATATCTATTATTCAAGAGCTGATTTCAGGTGTTCAACAATTGCGTTTACCTTTTTTCCAATTTCATATTGAGACTTTTTGTTAAGTTAACGTTTGGATTGTTGTTAAGATTCGTTGAGTTAAAACTTTCTTTACATATTGCATTGTCGTGTGATGTTTTCAGCGAAATTGTTTGTAAAAAAAGAAAATCATTCATTTGTATTTTGTATATATTATTTTAAAATAACAACGTAAAAACAAAACTTTAAAAGTTTTTAATAAAACTTCAGCTTGTAAAAAATTTAAAACATCTTCTAGGACATTATTTATTACCTTTACTTGAGATAAAAATTGTTAAAACTTAAGACTTTATAGAAAAAATATTACTTTTATAAAAACATTAAAAACATGAAAAATGTTATTTTTCATTTTTTGAGCTAATGATATTTTACGACTGACGTTAAATTATTCATATTTTTATTGCAACGTAATGCCACAAGTCCATATTTGCCAGCGAAGGCAGCTGGGTGACTGTGAGCGTCTAAACGTTTTTTGAATTGTTTCTCAAGCGACATTTCTTTTTGTTTTTAAAAGTTTTAAATTAATTTTGTATTTTTAGAATTTTTTACTTCATCTGTTCTAACACTCCAAGATTAACAATGACGAAATGTGGAAATAGAAACATTTTGACAGTATAACTTTTCAATTAAACTCATTCTGAATACTAAGAAAGTGAAATATAAAAAAAATATGTGCTAAATTAATTCATTTTTTTGTCACAAAATATTTGTTTTTCACAAAACCTAAATTACTTTATATTCTGTCAAATCGGAGAATAAACAACATCAAGTTGATGTTAAACAGTTTCAAAACATTAGGGTATAGGCTAAAGCATCAACACCGTATTTGTACAATTCCATAAATTATATTAGAATTAAACAACTATGAATTCAGTTGCAAAACATTTTACTTTAAAACTGAGTTGCAAATATTTTACTGCAAATACACTTTCATAACAACAAACGGTTTACCAGCAAAATATTATAATTACTCCTAACAGTGTACTACTATTGAATTCACCCCAGTTACAAACACGTTGTCGCAAATATCACGACTACCACTACTACAAACGCCAGAACATACACAAAAACGACAGCAACTACAAGGGCATTTATCATAGGAAGGTAGACTACAGCATTAATACGCAAGCATTCATCACGGCGAAATACCTATGACGTATTACCGTTAATGTCATGAATATTAATGACGTCGACGTTAATATTAATGACTTGCTTATGTATATTAATGAGATGAGTAGTGTTACGCTTTTATCCTCGTGTGTGTTGGCATCGTCATAACCTGCTTACCTCCTCGCCGAAAAAAGTTTTTTTCAAGATTTTTCATGAATTTTCACGAAAATATAAAACACCGCATTAAAAACACAGAAAATACATTTTGCAAATGTATAAAGTAAACAAACATAAATAGAATAGACGCGAACATACAAACACGCATACATAAACACACAAACACTCTCAACAATGAAAAAAAAACAGACGAATAGAAACACAAAACAAAAACAGCAAAACCACCAACAAAACATACATACAAAACATTTTTATTTTGTAACATGCGAACCAACAAACATACAAACTAGTAATCTTTTACGCAGAAAAATATAAAACAAACGCGACATTTTGCGACGTTTTTGTATTCAAGCAAAACACACACGTTGATCTGCATTGACAAATGAATGCCTTCTTTGTGCAAACAAACATGCATGCATGTCGATAGTTGCATGCATGCAAACAAAAAAAATATACAGCAAAAACAAAACAGACATATACAAACTCACGCAAATTAAAGAACGATGATACGTTGGAGCTGAATCAAGAAAAGCATTTAGGCTTATAAAAACACGTACTTAAATATGAACACACAATTAAATATACGCATGTTTAATGCTAGATAGAATGAATGGCAATAACAAAACTCAACATGATAAAAAATAAAAAATAAATAATATATCGGTATATAATAGAAAAAAATTTGCCAGGCAATTAAAAGGTAGAGAGTGATTGTTAAGACGCGATCCGCTGTTTTGAAAGCTTCTGAATGGCAGATAGATAATGCAAAATACTTCCGCGCCTATCAAATAATACAAACCCAGACGTTCAAACATGCACATTCACATACGAATAAATATGTACACTTAAATGCCAACAAATACACACATATATATACAAATACGTGTGTGCAGTACACAGATGTACATGATCGAAGAAAAGTAAGCTGTAAAGAAAATGCAAAAGAAAGAAATGTTTGCCGAGAATGGTAGAAGTATTTTTTTACACTCGAGTGAACTGAGAAAATTTATTAGCATACATCTACATTGAGGTGTGTGTGTGTGTGTGTGTGTGCGTGTGTGTGTATGATTGTTTGTATGTTCGGTGTGGGATTTTTTATTTATACACACCGGTGTTTTAACTCGTTCATGCATATGTATTTGGTTTTGTCTTTTCTGGTTGCATGTCATTTGTTCGTTAATTTTATATTCACAAATTTTTGTAACTTTTTGCTGTTCTCTTGGAACGCCATTCCAATGAATGATGATAAGAGTGATGAAGTTTCTATTTTTTTCATGATAACAGTTTGAGAGGATAATAAGAAGTGCAATGAAGACTATGGCAGAAGCATTGATTTATAACACATGCATATAGGTTGTGGTGGATCTAGAAAACTGAGACGGGGTGCCAAAGATTTTGAAATATTAAAATTTTTTGTTACAATCAACGAGATTTACAGACTTTTAATACAAATATTGCTTACCTGGAGGCATTGTCTGGCCTCTCCTTAGATCCACCGCTGTACTGTATATATATACATATATATATACACACACACACACATATATATATAAAATTTAGTATGAGGTTCACCGATAGACTTGTTTGATTGAATATTCAATGCAACGGCACCGACTAGTTAAAATTTCATTAAAAAAAACTGATAAACATCAAATTGGGTGTAACATTCAATCAATCATATATGAATATGTTATTGTATTATATACTTTTAATATGAACTTTCTATATTTATATATCAATAAATTTATAAAATAATTACAAGAGCTTTGATGTGAATTTTTTACAAAACTAAATTGAACTCTACTCAACCTTACATTTGAAAATGTATCGGCATATAATAATTTAAACTTAAATGAATAAACACAATTTTTTTTATATACAAGTTGTTCATGTTGTGAATACATAGAAAGAAAGAGAGAGAAAGAAAAAAAAGAGAGAGAGACATGAAACGAGAGACATACAAAATAGTACTAAGACGAAGCATCAGAAGAATTTGAGCGGGAAGACTCATGCATTTTGTATAAGATGCGACAATTTGTGCACTCACTATTTTATTGATTCCATGTTCCAAATAACTAAGTGCCCTTCTATTAAATGACTGTGGTCGGGAGGAGGAGAAAGAGGAGGAGGAAGATGATGAGAATGGTGATGATGATGATGACGCTGATGATGCTGATGAGGATGGTGATGACGTTGATGATGATAATGAGATGAAGTTATTGGGGTTTAGACAAAAATTTCACTGGTAAAAAACAAATAAAAAAGATAGCGATTAGTGAGTTAAAAAATTACTGTTGATAACATAGCATAATATAACGATTATAGCATCAAATAAGAGTGGTAACATGATGATAAATTGTAATGAAAACATGAACGAAAACTGGTGCCATCTGCTATGAACTATGTAGAGGTAACATGAGCAAATAAAAAAGAAGCTCTGAAAACGGCCCAATTTGTGCTAAAGATGATGAATTGACGATGCTGATGATTTTGTCGGCTGTGTTAATGATAGCGGTGATGGTGATAGTGACTGACGAAGGTGATGCTGATTATGACTGATGATGATGGTGATAATGTTGGTGGTGATGGTAATGATGATGACATTGATGATGATGACGTTGATGATGATGACGGTGATAATGATGATAACCATAATGTTGATAACGATGATAATGACGACTATGATGATGTTCATGATGATGACGATGATGATGATAAAAATGACGACGAATGATGATCCAGATGGCAAAGACAGTAACAAATATGATAAAGACGATACTGATAATGATCATGATGACGGTGCTGATGACGAAGAGGGCAAAGAAGAAATACATTAGTCACATCAAATAGCAAGCCGATATATATGTGAATATTGGGATATCATTCTGAATTTTAGGATGCCATGCCAGACTTGTTGTAAGTATTTCATAAATAATTTACATGACGAATGCATTCAGTGGGTCATACGTTTACTACGAACTGTGCTGAATTATGGTGAATTAATTCGTGAATGAGTTGACGAATGGATAGAATTTTGAATTGTAAATTGATAGATGAATTTATTAGTTGGATGTTTGAGTTTATAAATGATTCAAGAGATGTTTTAATGTATTTTTTTTCACCATGCTTTCAATTTTTATTTGACCAGGCTAAATAATTTTATGATTAAACAAACGTTTGTTGAAACAAAAAATTGCTACATAAATAATAAAATTCTGAAACAAGTTAGGTGATAAAGTTGAAGAAATAATAAAATATTAAAAAAATACTAGAGCATCATACTTTTAATTACTATGAACAGAAAACTAGTTTTGAAAAAATATAAATCTCTAAATCGATTTTAAGATTCGTGAACAAACAAATGACTGGATGGATAAAAAAATGAATGGATGACTGAATGAACAAATTGAGCGACTGAATGAACGAATAGATGAAAGAAGACTATATTCTTCGTTTTATAAAAGGCAAACACGTAATCGGCTGATTGATGGAGGAGATTAAAAAATGAATAATTAGATTAATGAAGACAAGATAGAAAGATAAGAAAGGATATAAATACTAAAAAAAATCTAAACGATTCATTACTGATGGCGCTTTTAAACTGGGTACTTTCAGTTTGTTATAACGTTTTTAAATTTGTTTCTTTTTGGAATGTATGTTTATGATTATGATTTTGGTTTTTGTACGCGTTTGTGTGTGTTTGTTTGAATATTTATGAGTGTATATGTGTGTGAGTGTGTTTGTATGTTTATATGTGTGCGTGTGTTGTATGTTTATGTGTGGGTTTTTTGCTTGTGAGATTTTATACTTACATGTGATTTTTTGTTCTTGTTTGTGTAGATCTACTACATACATACGTTCTTAAGGAGTTGAAAGATAAAAAAATCATAACATTATGATAAAACATAAAATTATATAAACTACGTTTCAACGTTTTTAAAATAATTTATTAGACTAAGAACTATAACAAAATAATAAACTAAAATAGGACTGAACAAACATCAAATTTATCCTTCGATACTTTTCCATTCCATATTTTTATCTGCCTGTTTGAAATTGCTTCCAAAGCTTTCGCTGAATTTTGATAAATTAGTGGCAGTATCGATACAGCTTTTGTTTGCAATCTGCAAGGTATGAGGACAGTGCAAATAAGCTTGTCAATACAATTGGAGATAAAAAAGAATTTTTTCAGTGCTGTCTTTCACTGTTGTTGCGTGTGTTCTTTAGTATAATATTGGCTATAATATGTATGTTACAATGTAACGTTTAATTATAATTTTTACAAGATTAGCTGAGATAATTATCGTTTTTGTAGTAATAACAATGAAATGTAAATATGGAAAAAGAAGTTCCATACAACTAGTTCAATTGTGAAGTTTGAAAAATAATTAAAAGTAGGTGATGATGATAGGAATGATGAAATGATGCTGTGAACGGTTAGAGTGAGGGCAGTGATGACGATGAGAAGCGAGTTATGAATGGACTCTCATTATATTGTCACTTTCTTCGACAGGTGTTTTCCGAACAAACAAGAGGATGGTGAAAATGATGGTGATGACGACGACGACGAAAATGATGATAATGAAGAAGAAGAAGATGATGATGATGAAAATGAAGATGATGATATTAGTAAGGATGACAATGTGATGATGATTATTACATGGAAGAATGACTAGGAAGATGACAATGAAGCAAATTTTGTTCACAATCACAACCACAGTTACTGTAACTATCCTTATAAACATCATCATCACCATCACACCATCGTCATCACCATCGTAATAATTCCCAGCATCATCATCACCCTTATTAACATCACCGTCAACATCATCACAATCCTCGCCACCACCATCATCATTAACATCATCAACATCGTCGTCATCATCATCTTCGTCATCAGAAGGATTGATAGTGTGAAAAATAGTTCACTATATCCATCCATCATTGGCGTGTCTTATTTCTTGCCACAAGCGTACAATGCGTACGAGTTTGTGCACAAATATTCATATGCACAAATCCAGATTGCATAATCAAATAAACAAATAAATAAACTTCTGTTTATATTTAAGTTATACGTATGCATGTGTATGTGAGTGCGTGCGCGTGTGCGTGTGCGAGCGTGTGTGTGTGTGTATGTGTATGCGTGTGTGTGTGTGTGTGTGTGTGTGTGTGTGTGTGTGTGTGTGTGTGTGTGTGTGTAATGATGGTAGAGACTGCATTCAAAACGTTTGAAATGTTAATAATTATGGTATCGAGATCTGAAAGGAATTCTAAGAAATGGAACTGTGGAAACTAATCAGGCTGACAACATCCGTCTGTTTGCAAAGAAAAAAAGAATAAATGCGTTATTGAATGAATGAATGCGTGAATGAATGCGTGAATGAATGAATGCGTTATTGAATGAATTATTGAAGAACGAAATTGTAAATAAATAAATTAATGAATTATATTAAATATTTTATGGTAATTTGTGAGACGACAAAAATCGTTAAAAATCGAACTAATATGAAAATGAACAATTCTATATAAATTAAAATGCATAGAAAAATAGTAAAAAAAATTAGACAATCATACAGAAAAAACTGATTTCAATTTTTTTTTGAGAATTTTCCCCCGTCACTCCGATAGCGAATGAAAAAGGCTTGTATTCATAACAGAAGCACCTGCCATTCCATTCCACGTGTTTTTATGGTGAAAGTTCATTTCTGCAATATTTTCATTCAATCGATCATTAACTCAGTCTTTCATTCATTCGTTCATTTGTTCTTTTGTTCGTTCTTTCGTTCATTCATTCAAAACGTCATCTCTTATATATTTGTGTATGAATGCGTTGAAAGAACCATAAAAATTCTATTTCGACAAGAGCAGAATTTTTTTTCACTGATCAATGATCAATGAAAAAAGTTTCCAAATATTGAAATACTTACTAACACAACAATGCCTTATAACCTTATGAAACGCAAATAATAAAATAAAGGTATACACATCAGTCAGCAAATTATTAACATCAGCATAAAAATACATAACAAAAAACACAAAAATGTTTTAATTTACAGACAAACACACACACACACACACACACATACACACGCATACATTTGCGCATTGTGATGTTTACACGCCCGAAAACACAAACAGGTTGGATCAAAATATATTTGTGTAGAAGAGAAAAGAACAAGTCCGTTCATACAAACACGCTTCTGTCTGTTTGTTTCCATACAAGAATACGCAAATATTAAAATAAAGGTATACACATACATACCACAGACGTACTTTCAAATACCAAACACCCACATAGCCACACAAACATAAACACTCACAAACACACACCCATACACACATCGACCGTTTTTGTACATGTAAAAGCAACAATTCACATCTCCAAAATAGTTATTAAACTATGCGGAGACACACACACACAAGCACTTGATCGCAGGCTCTTGGTAAGGAAACACACACACACAAACAGACACAAATTCATAATGCATACTAAAGTAAAAGTGACAACAACATGTATTCATTTAATGCACATACATATATACATACGTACATACATAACATGCATTCGTGTATACACACATACATACATACATACATACAAACAGACAGACACCTTAATACATTTCATCATACATACGTAGAGGAACAACGCACCACGATGTTCACATCATCCATCTGTCTTCTATTCTTCATCTTTTCATGCTTCAACGCTTATATGTTTGTTTGTTTGAATGTCTCTGTCTGTTTGAGTGTGTGTGCGCGCGTGTATGTGTTTGACTGTGTGTGTGTTTTGACTATGTATGTGTGTGTATATATCTGCATGAATGTGTGAATGAGTGTATTAGTCGATGCAAATTTTATATGTTAATATGATCCATTTGCTCATTATATTGGTGCATAGGGTTTCAAACAGATTTCAAAGAGACGTATGTATCGATTGGTCGTATTTTTAAGCTAGATGTGGAATTTTTTGACGTGTAAAACTTGTTAGTTTGCACTGATGAATCACACACACACACAGCACATCATGTGTGTGTTTGTGTGTGTGTGTGTGTGAGTGTGTGTGTTTGTCAATTTTCGTTTGAAATATATGAATTGAGATGATTTATTAACCGCACAATTCAGTTTAACCTGGTTGGATATGTTGAGTAAATGTTTGTTTTATATCAAATTATCAATATACAATAAAATACATTTTCAAAGACACACACACCACACACACATACAAACATAAAAACACACACAGATATATATGTAAATATATATCACAGATATAGTTATATATATATATATATATATATATATATACAAATATATATATATATATATATATTTAACTGTGTGAGTGTGTGTGAGTGTGTGCGTGTGTGGGTGCAGTGCCGACAGTCCGCCTACATAAGTAATCAAAGCTTCACAGACACATTAACCTCTTTATCGAATCATGCTTAGCGCTATATCAACTTCTCTTAGTTTGGGTTAATTGAAATGTCTACAACCTACCTTCTCTCACACCATCATTTCATCATCACTTCATCATCATTTTATCATTTTATTATCATTACCATCGTTCTTTTCGTTGCCATCTTGTGTTAGTCATCATCTTTGTCATCATCTTTTTTATCGTCATCATCTTCTTCTTCTTTTTCTTCGTTTCCGTTTTCTTTTCATTACCAAGTTTGTATATAAAACCTCATAAAGTTCAGATAAAAAAAAAGTTATTCGCATCAATCATTCTAACTTCAGCTTACTTACCTACCTACCAACCGTGCAATCAATACGTTATGTTGTAGTAACTCACGCTGCAGAAGTTGTTCCCATTTAATACATAATCAATTTATTACTCAATCAATCAAACATCCAACTTTCTAATCAATCAGTCAGTCAATCGATTAATTAAATTGTTAATTCTATATGAAGCAGTAGCATTAAGTATTGCAACCGGTCAATCAATCAATTTTTAGTCATTCATTGATTCAACTGATTAGCTGGTTGGTTCGTTCGATCGATCGATCTATCAACCAACAAACCAACCAACCAACCAACCAACCAACCAACCAACCAACCAACCAACCAACCAACCAACCAACCAACCAACCAAGCAACCAACCAACCAAGCAACTAACCACCCAATTAATCAACGAACCAACTAACCAACCAACCAACCAACTAATCAATCAAACATTCAACCAATGGATTGAAATGAATTAAATAGTTGAATATAGTTATTAATAGTTTTTTTTCATTTCATTTTCTCTAATTGAGTAGTATGGAATAAAAAACTTTATTTTCAGCATGAATTTTATTGAAAAACGTTCTTTGAAGTTAATCATCATCATTATCATAATCTTCGTTATCATCATCATCAACATCATCACCACCATCATCATCGTCGTCAGCATCACCACCACCATCATCATAATCATTATTCTCCTCCTCCTTGTCATCATAATATCATCATCGTCGTCGTCGTCATCACTATCATCAACATCTCCGTTGAATTATTTATGATGAGACGAAATGCGGAAAGTAGAAACGAGCATGCAGGCGACAATTATTTTGTCAAATTTTTTATTTTCAACTTTTGTTGATATCAACAAAATGATGATGACGATGATGATGATGATGGCGACGACAATGATGATGACGATGACGATTTTAATGACGACAATGATGATGATGATAATGACGATGATGATGATGACAATGTGTGTGACAATGTTTTTGATTACAACACGCCATAATTTTCATTTTTGCCAATTTTAAAGCGATTCCATCCAAAAATGTTTTTCGATAGTCTAGTTTATTGTCATTTTATTGCTGTGTTTGACATCACGTCGTGAGTAACATTAAGTTTTTTTCTCTTGTTGTAATTGATGTCACAATTATTATTAAGATTCATTTTTAGTTGTAATTGACGTCATGGCTGGCATTAGGATTTATTCTGTGGCTCTTATTATTCATGTCAGGATTGGAATTATTATTTCAATTGTCTTTGTTAGGAACGCTTGATTTTTCATATAGACTGCCATTTAAAAAGTAGTAATAATAGTAGTATAGTAGTAGTAGTAGTAGTAGTAGTAGTAGTAGTAGTAGTAGTAGTAGTAGTAGTAGTAGTAGTAGTAGTTGTTGTTGTAGTAGTAGTAGAAGTAGTAGTAGTAGTAGCAGCAGCATTAGTAGTAGTACATTAATAGCAGTAATAGTAGTAGTTGTAGCAGTGGTAGTTGTAGTAGTAGTAGCAGCAGCAGTAGTAGTAGTTGTAGCAAGAGAACAATTATAGATAATCGTTCTCGTTTGTTATATTTTTTTTGAAAAATCGTCACAAAACGTTTCTAATGACTAAAGAAATTAATTTTTATATTGTAAAAATTATTATTATTATTTTTAATAATAATAAAATTATTATTGTTGTTGTTGTTGTTTTTGTGAATGTTGTTTCGTTCTTCTATTTTCTGTCTAAAAAAAATTCAGAATTTTCTGGAATTTTTTTTAACAGCGATGAAACTGTGTCAAACAATGTTGTTGATTTTGTTGCTGTTGTTGATGTGATTATAAATGTTGTTGGTGCCATTTTAAATGTTGTTGTCGTTTATGAGTTTTGTGTCTTTAAAATTGTTGTATTTTGTTATTGTTGTTGTAGTTGTTTTTTGTTGATTTTATATATGGTGTGATGAGTTTGAAGGCATTAAAATTGTTGTTGTTGCTTGTTAATGTTGTTGTTGTCTTTATAAATGTTGATCATGAGTTTAAAGCCACAAAAATTGTTGTTGTTGTTGATGGAGTCCTTATAAACGTTACGCTGTTGTAGTCAATGCCATAGTTGTTAATGTCATTTTTATTGCTGTTTTTTATTGTTGTTCATATGATTTTATTGTTATTTCTATTGTTCATTTAATTGATGCAGATATTAGCGTGGGTGTTAATGTCATTGTTAATGTCATTGTCGCTTTTTATTGCCATCGTGAACGATTCTAATGTTATTGTTTATTTTATTAATGTTATTTCTATCTGTTTTCTTGTTTTATTTTTTGTTAAAACTCTGGTTATTATTATTATTACTATTTCTATTGTTATCATAATAATGGTTATTATTATTATTATTATTATTACAATAATGGTTATTATTATTACAATAACTAGGGTTATTTTATAAATTTTATTATTATTATTATTTTCACTTTAATTATGTTATTATTATTATTATTTGTTTTGTATTTTTTTCTGCTGTTGTTCAGTGGTACGTGCTGTTATGATTCAAATGTTTCCTTTCACTGGGAAATTTAACGTGAAAATTAATTGCATCCATTAAATTTCCGGTTGCCTTGTTGGTTTTATTGTTGTTGCTGTTGTTTAGGTTGTTGTTGCTGCTGCTTTTGGTGTTGTTGCTGTTGTTGTTGTTATTGTTGTTTGTTGTTGTTGTTGTTGTTGTTGTTGGAGGTTTTGCAGATGTTGGTGATGATGTTTATGTTGATATTGATGATGATGACGTTAATGTGGATGTTTTTGTTTGTGTTGATGGTATTAATGTTGATGTAAATTTTGTTGTTGTTGGTGTTAGTGATGTTGTTATTGTTGTTGGGTTTGTTTGTTTGGGTTTTGAATGATTGATTGAATAAATTATTGAAAAAAATAGATGAACAAACGAAAAAACAAAAAATCAAACAGTCAAACAAAACTGTATGTTAAGATGTGTGTGTGTTGTGTGTGTGTGTGTGTGTATCAGTATCAGTATCATAATTTGTATAGCGCCTCTCTTGAAAGGACCTCAGAAGCACTATTTATGATGCACAATGTTGAAGTAATGATGCTTTAAAGCTTTCCTGAAGAGCTGTCGATTTGTGATGGAGCCATCTTTTAACTGCACAGGAAGCGAGTTCCATATTTCAGCCGCCATAACAGAAAATCTTTTTCGTACAAAATTTGAGGAACAGATTGACCTAAGTTGGTTGACTACGTCCATGTACCTTAGAAACCGGCATCAGTTGCTCACTTCAATTGACTGGTGCATCACTGATCAAACAGTCTCTGACCAAGAAAGCGATTTTGAACCTAATCCTCAGGAGAGATATCTCAACCAATGAAACTTATCAGGCAGGTAAACCGAAATGGAGTGAAACTTTGAAACGCCGGCTGTCATTCATGCTGCCACGTTTTGTATTGATTGGACATAGTCCTGTGAAAATAAATTGGCTCCATACATTATCAAATTGGAGAAGTCAACTCTGCTACAGACAAAACTGTGAACAAGTGTTTTTGCTGACTCCAGACTAAGAGATCGTCCGCAGTGTCAATTGAAGTCGATACCTTTTGTTGAAAATAATACGACGAATTTGTGGGACAGAAGCCAAAGAGCTGAATATCAACCGCATATAAATGAAGCTGTAGGCCAGATTCTTCGACGATTTTAATCAGCTGTGTATAACGCATACAACAACGAACCAAATAACGATCCTTGCGGAACTCCTCGCGTGTGTGCGTATGTGTGTCAAGGTGTGTGCGTAGGTAATTTTTGTGCAAATGATGCAAGATCATTTTGAACATTGTGATTTTTTTCAGTCACAAGCAGTTATGTGTGTGATGTAGGAACATGTTACACGCATGAGCACGGGGTATATAGTTTTTCCCAAAAAGGTTAAAGTACACGCTCCACCACATAATCATCTTACAATTTTAAATTCTCGGCTATAATCTTCGCTATGGCTTCGCAACAAAATTGCATCTTTTAATTTAGTTTCATTTCGGGGAGAAACATTTTTAATGTTTCAAAAATTTCGAACGTTAAACGCTGCAACCTCTTTGTTTGGCTAGAGCAAACATTGACGAAAAATTGAAATTAATATGCTAAGAAGTTTCATAAATATTTCTAAAACAAATATGAAATTATTTTAATGAAATTGTTGAAATGAAATAACAAAAAACTTCAGCAATAGTTTTATTAATTTCATTCATCCATTCAATCTAAATTTGGATATATTAAATTAAGTTCAGAATCATATATTATTTCCCAAATTGTTTTATTTATATATTCATTTATTCATTCATTTGATTTTCTATTTAATCATTTATTTATTTATTTAATCATTTATTTATTCAGTTATTCAATTATTTATTCATTTATTCAATTTTTTATTAAACAACAACCACGACGACAACAACAACAACGACAACAACAACAACAACAGCAACAACAACAATAGCAACAACAAAAACAACAACTGTTGTAGAAGCAGCAGCGGGGTAGTTGCTCGTGCAGGAGTTGATAATAAAAAAAGAAGCCTATTGAGAATTAATCTGGTTTGCATTAACGCTGATTTTACGAAGTAATTTTGAAGCAATTTAAGAGGAGTACATCAGACGAGGATGTAGTGTTGAGTCGGCCTACTTCTAAATACAAATTACTTCTTTGTTTTCTTGTGTTTAGTTGTAAGTCTTAATACTTACAGAGTAATTGATACGCATAAATCTAATTAATACTTCTATGATGTACTAAGCAGAAGGTTGGAACAAATGCACTAACACACGCTGATTCGTTTGTTTCTTCCATACAGACCACTCCTCATCCAGGCTGAAGCTAAAGTTTTTCAACGATCACTCATTTCAAAGTTTTATGTTTCTTACAAAGAATCGAGGCAAACAAAATAATTACAAGTTGAATAATTTGAAAATGATTTTAAAGCTTTAAACTTTTTCATTGTCCTGTCGTATTGTTTTAAACAGAAATAAATTTAATTGTTTCCACGTAATGCAGGGCGACTTCCAGGTATTCAGTACATACAGTGCTTACATGCAAATTTAATCAAATGAAACATGCTGGAATACAAAGGCAGTATTTATGCTGCTAAGTGAAGCAAACGCACATTCATGTACAGACATGTATTGTATAAACAAATCAAACGCAGTCACATATGCACACTCAAAACACACATACATATACACATTCACAAACACACATACATTCATTCATTCACACACACACACACGCACATACACGCAAACACACACACAAACGCACACGCACACTGCAACATTCAAAAGCGTACTGACAGAAGCGCATAAACAACCAGCAATCGACAATTTAAATATATACAATGCAAATAAAGCCGCAAATAATACCGTAACGAAGCAGTTGCATATAAAATGAATGCAAACATGGTGAACATCAATAAGAGTAACATGACGAATGCGTGCAGCATGAAACACTATTTTTAATATTAAACACATACGTACACACATCATACATACACACGCATACACATACACACACGCACATTCAAACAGACGCATACACATACACACACACACATACAATATACATTATTTAACCATACTACTAATACTACAAACAATGATAAAATGTTAACGAAAAACTTTCTACATAAAAACAAACTGAGAAAGAAAGAGACAGAAACCCACATAATTATCATCATCATCGCTGACGTCATCATCGCTGACGTCATCATCACTATTATTGACATCTTCATCGGCAACATCACCACCAACATCATCGTCGTCGTAACCAACTTAGTTTTGAAAAAATGAAGAAAAAATATTGTCGTGCAATCCATTCGAAAATTGCTACTGGATATTTTATGGTATTCAAATGGTATTTTCAAAATGTATTCAAAAAAGTATTTTTAAATATGTTTCAGCAATTAAATTTTATAAAATATTTTCAAAGGTATTTTTAAACAGAGTAACTTCGAATGGTATTCTAAAGAAGTGGTACATTTTAAAGGCTATTACTAAAAATGAGTTTTTAGAAAATATTTTAATAGTATATTTCTAAACGACATTTAAACAAAGTTCTTAAAAGTGGTTTTGTACAAAATATTTAAATATTGCAATTTCAAATGGTACATTTTAAGAGTATATTAGCGAGTGTTTTAAATAGAATTTTTAGCGTTTTAGTCATTTTTATTTTAAATTAATTTTTTAAATTTGTATTTTAGGATTTTAGTGTTCTAGATAATATTTTTAACAGGTATTTTTAAAAGATCATTTTCAAGGGTATTTTAAAATTGTATAGTTTTTTTTATTTAAATTCGCAATGTAATGTAAGTTTAATTTTTTCCCTACTAAATCTTAGATACCATGGCTTCTTAGAAAAAATATTTATTATTACTCTTTGGCTTGAAAGTTTTGAGTTTATAGAAGAGAGTCTTTTGTTGTTGTTCTTGTTTTTGGTTTTTATTTTGTTGTTGTTGTCATTGGTGTCTTTTTTATTGTGCTGTTAATGTTGTTTCTTTTTTGTCGTTGTTGTTGTTAATGTTGTTTTTTTAATTCGTTGTTGTCGTTAATGTTGCTTTTTATTTTGTTGTTGTCGTTAATGTGGTTGTTGTTTTAACGTTGTAGCTTGTGATGTTGATGTTAATGTTGCAGTAGTTGAAGCAACATAATGATAACAAAAGCAACAAAGACTTGAACAACTTGCACCAAATTTTCATTAACAGCATTGAAATTAACGCAAACAACATTAACAAAAATATTAAAGACAATATCAGCAGCAACAGCTAGCAGCAGTAGTAGTACTGGTAGTAAATAAGTATGTGTAGTAACAACATCCACAAACACAACATCCACAAATCCAGCCGCACCACCACCACCACTGCCAGCGACAACAACCACAGAAGTAATAAAATCAACGTCGCGAAAAAGCAACTAAAATGAAATAGACAAACAACAAATGGAAACAAAGTGCCAAGATAAAACAACAACTATTTCTAATTCAAACGCCATTACCACAACTACATTTACAATACAAGTGTGTTGATACTACTTTATACGTTGTTAATACTACTACTACTACTACCTACTTACCTACTTCAACGATCACTACTGCTACTACTACTTCTGGCTGATTTGCTACTGCTGCTGCTACTACCACTGCTGCTTTACTAATACCTCTAATAACAATAGTCCCACTACTACTACTACTACTATTATTATTACGGCTACTACTACTACTAGTACAATTACTACAACTACTACAATTACTACCATTATTTTTACTTGCTATTACTATACTGATATCAATGGCTTGCAACTACTAATCACAATTACAACTTAAACTGCTACTGATAATATTACTACTGCTATTTCTACTGCTACTAATTCTGGCATAGCTTATAGCCAGTAAGTAATATTTGTAGTAGTACACAAAACTAGGAGTACTACATCGCACTGGCTGTAGTAAACCAAGTGGCGAGTAGTAAAACATAGATTTTCTCATTTCTGTCACATGACATTTTGCCTCGATTAACACCAGCTGTTGTGTGTTGTTTATGTGGCGACCTCAAACTAGTTAGCGCTACAAAAATGTATATAATAAAGTAACAACGACGACGACAACAGCATCAACAACAACGACGACAACAATGACATCTAAAGAATAAAAATAAAAGTAGTAATCGGCCGAAAAACAAAAGAGCTAAATCAGAGAAAAAGAAAATTTATGTCATTAAATGTCAACATGAATAACATGAAAAAAAATGAAAAAGTTGAAATTAAAAATCAATGGTTTAATAAGCAGCAAATCAAACAATTAGGTAATAACGGTATCAAAGTTATATAGACAAACAAACAATACAACAACGCAGACAACACCATAAAAACTCACTCATCATCAATTACAACAAAAACAACAACATCAACAGCAACAAAAACATCAACACCAACAACAACAACAACAAGTCATCAATAACAACACCAACACGCCAAACAATCATCAATAGATCTTAGTTCTGACACCTTCCAACCTGCTTCCCATGACAACTAGCCGGAAACGGAAATTCACGAAATCTTTGAAGATTTGTGATCTTTTATTTGTTTACGTTTTCACTTCCGTCTTCAATTAGTTCTTAGCGCAGGAGTTTTAGTTATAGTTACAGAGGCAAATAAAAGTTCACAAATACTTTTGCTAAAAATAACAACATCAACAATGTATACAACATCAATAAAAATATCAGAGACACTAACGCGTTATCATTAATATAAAGATTACATCAACTTAAATAAATACAATAAATAAATGCAATTTGCAAATGATAAAAAATTATATATACCCATTTCTAGTATTTGATTGTTAGAAACAACTTATGATCTAGTCAGCGATTTAGTTGAAAAGAATTAATGGACCAAGTAGCTACGCCTTGAAGATTTAGTTTTCAGTAACGAATTATATAAATAATATTAAGAATTTTTTTTGGTACATTTGTTAGTTTTGTAATGATATTTGACATAACCCACACATACAATGCACACACACACACACACACACACACACCACACATCCACACTTAAATCTCTATCTGTATATTTATCCAAGAATTTGTGGAGCGCTCCTGGTGAATAACTTCAGAAGCGCTAGCCTCGCCGATGTGTAAAAAGTGTCGGCTGATGTTGTTCAATTTCTTCCCATCTAGAGGCAGTGATTTCCAGACTTTACAGACAAAACAGAAAAACTTCTCTACCCGAAACGAGACGAATTGAATTTAGGAAGCACTAGATCACCATTATCGGAAGTTCTCGGTCGACTCCGCCTATTTAAAATTCCTGAAACCAATTCTAGTTGTTCTTTCAAATAAGTTG
Source organism: Helobdella robusta (assembly GCF_000326865.2). Classification (NCBI taxonomy): domain Eukaryota; kingdom Metazoa; phylum Annelida; class Clitellata; order Rhynchobdellida; family Glossiphoniidae; genus Helobdella; species Helobdella robusta. Next base: position 10,878,941 of record NW_008703570.1, read on the forward strand.
GAACGTCAGCAGCAAGACAATCTCTGAAAAGGAGAGATAATTTAAAAACGATTTTTCTTGGCTTGTAGATCATCCTTAATGTAGGATGATACTGAATAGAATTTTGAATTACCAACAACAAGTGCTGTGTTCAGAACAGCTGCGAATCACTACGAAGGGATGAGTTGACACAGAACATAATCGCATTGCAGTTGTCAATTCTTCTATAGAGTGCTGTTGGCGAGTACACATACATGCACATACTTACACATGCACAGCACATACACAAACAACGACACACACACACACACACACACACGCACATACACAAACACATACTTACGCACGCACATACACAAACAACGACACACACACACACATCATATTGTTTTCGTACATCTAAAGTTATTGAATTTTTAATGCATTTTGTCGATTTCATTGTTGATGCTATTTATACATTACAAATAAATAGAGAACATGTTAAATATTTTTACGCTTATTATTAATGATATTATTATTATTATTATTGTTATAAATATTATAATTATTATTATTACTATTGTTTTAGAAGGAAATGAAATAATTTTCAGTTTTATTACTTCCTTTAATTTAAGCCCCGGGTTTTGTTGCTTTTTTTTTACGTAGAACTTTTTTTTGTTTAAATTTTATTATACGTGTTTTTTCATATCCGGAGTTTTCCGAGTTTCATTTTTTTCTCACTTTCTTTAATTCCGTTTTGTTGTTTCGTTTTTTTCATCATCATCTTCATCATCATCGTCGTCATCATCATTTTCAAGGTCACTACCATTTTATCATTTTTGCCATTTTTTCATCACCACGTTATAATTTTTAGCTCCGCATTTAACCGTTTTTAATTGATAAATAATTTTTAGTTAACGCGATGTTATTTCAAAGATATCATCATTGTCGTCGTCGTCATCATCACCACCACCATCATTACAGCATCATCTTCATTGCCACTATCATCGCCATCATCAGCACATTGGCGTCATCACCAATTCATCGTCATCTTAACCATCGTCTCAGCAAAGAGTCTGCGAAATTTATGTGAATTTGAATCCGTCTGATTAAGGTGCCGAGCAGTTGAATTTAATTTGAATTAAGTTCTCTCTTTCTCTGACCTTCCCCGGTTTTTATTTATTTTATTTCATCGTTTGTGTTATTTTTGTGGGGTTTTTTTTCATAAATTATAAACAAAAACTTGCCTTTTTTATTTTTCCTTGCTCAATATTTTTTATTTATTTTTTTTTAAATTATTCATTCACATCATCTATATGTATATACACAGACTCACACACACACACATACACACACACATATACACACACATAAACGCACACAAACACACATACACATTGTTTGACTCCATAGTTTTAGAACAAACAAAACCACTGACCACAGATATTAACAACGACAAAATATAGAAACTCCAACAAACACAGTCTTCCATATTTTTGTTTAAAGCATTAAAATATATTTTATTTTAGACTAGTTATTTTTCGGTTTGTTCACATTAAGATTTAAATTTATTTGAATCTATATTTCACTAACAAAGACGTGATTCAGTGATTTTTTTTCTAAATTTTCAATTATAAATGAAATAAAATAAATTCAAGATTGATGTTAAATTCAATGTTCAAACTAGTGAATGTTTAAACTAGCCAGAAAAATGTTTTCGGGATTTTGAATTTTTTTTCAATTGAACCAATAATTACACTGTCTCTATTTGGGCTCTGAATAGAAATTTTAGTTAGAGTTAAAATCAAACTGAAGAAAATTTCTATATGAGATTAGACTGAAAAAATTCTTTCAGCTCTAAAAATTGTAACACTTATCACTTGAGCAATTTCTTATGAAAAATATTAGTCGTTTAGAAAATTCAATATGCCGTCACAAAATATTTATGGATACGTTTCTGCACTAAACCGCATCAACGATGGCCTGATCGTAATTCATTGAACGGGACTGGCGCAAAATTTACGCCATTAATTGCCAACCAGTGCTGAGAAATAAAATGGAAAACAAAAAACTGAGACGTTTTTTCGATTGTTTAATTATTTATTTTCACTATAACTTTCATCGTTATTTGAAAAAATAAGCTGACATCAAACAAACCAACAAACAAACGTACAAACAAACAAACGTACAAACAAATGAACGAACGAACGAACGAACGAACGAATGTTTTAATATTAATATAACAAGTGAAACCACAAGTACTCTATAAAATACTCCATGAAATAAATAAATGAATGCATGTGCGAATAAATTTCAATATTATTAGGTTTAATTAATTAATCGTTGTTCTTTCTTTGTTGGGTATTAAATTTTTTTTAGCTGTTTTCATAAGCCTGTACACCAAAATTTATCATTTGTGTATATCTGTGTTATGTGTGTTGTATAAGTGTGTGTTTATGTGCGTGTGTTATATGCGAGTGTGTGTGTGTGTATGTGTGTATACGTACCCATATACATACATACAAATACATATAGTATAATTATAATATGCAAATATATTATAAATATTATATACAATAATATGCAGTTCACATGATTGAATAAATAAATGTATGGTAATAAACAAATGAATTAATTAATAAATATAAACAAGTATATTAATTTATATATAATATTAACTGAAATTTTTGAAGAAATTTTGAAATTCAAAAGTTAAATACTGTAGCACATTATTGCTGTGAGAAAATGTACAATGAACGAATGCTGAACCGATGATTCAAAACGATACGATACTGTGTAATGTGGAAGTGTGATGTACGGTTTCGATACAATACGAAACGATACTTTACCTGTGGAAATTTACTGCGGTATGATGGGAGAATTTGATACGGTATCATGCAAGGATACCATTCGATACGATACCACGGAATAAAAAATGAATGAATTGAATGAAATGATTTTCGGTAGTTCACACATTTGACTATAAACGAAACAAATAAGATACGTTCATCTTTATTCAAAGTTAAAAAAAGAATCATTATAAAAAATATGACTTTTGAAATTATTCAAATATGAATTACTATATAGTATATGGTCTTATAAAAATTTATGAAGTGATAAATGATTCCGATGTTCAATATTGGATTCACGAAACATAACATCTATTTAAAGTTTATACAAGAATAGTAGAAACAATTAAATTATAATTTATTAAAGTAATTAAAGTATAAAATAGTAAAAAGAACGTGTTGAACTTAATATATTTAAATACACTTAAAGAAAACATTTACAAGCAAACGATGATCAAAATAGACATTGAAATTGAAAATCTAAATTTTTACTTGAAAATAACAAATTGACATTTTATTATAGTTATAAAACACTGCAAAATTGGATCTACCAAAAGAATATTTTTCAATAATAATGAAACAAAAACACCAAAAAAGTACGTCTGTATGCGTGTTCTGTGGCTTGACTTTAGAACAACAGCATGATGTTTGTTGTGGAATGGTTTTCATGAATATGTAGATGAAGTTTAAATTATTCAAAATATTAATACAATGTACACACGTGTATGCATCAATAGTTGCGCGCTAAATAAATGATTATTTTCCACATCTCAACTGTTATAATTATGACGAACCAAAAGTAAAGAAAACTCAACTAGGTACATAATTAGGCAGAAATAATTTTTTAAAAAACATATTTTCTCATCCGTAATACTGCTTTGTGGTTTTGTTGGTTGACCTTTTTATGTGTGAATAAATGTCTTAATGTAGATGTATTTGTCTGTGAGTGTGTGTATCTGTGTGTGTGTTTGTAGGTACGTGTGAATGTGTACGCACGTAAGTTAAGTTTGGATTTGTTACTTGTTTGTTTCATGTTTTTACGCGCTCGCGTTTAACCGCGCCCACATAAATTTATATACACATATACAGAAACATATACACATATACAGAAACATATACACATATACAGAAACATATAAATTAAATTGTTGGCAATTATAAAATATTGTATTTAATTACTCATATAAACATATATATATATATATATATATATATATATATATATATATATATATATATATATATATATATATATAATTTTTAATGTATATTGTTTATTTATTTTCATAACAGGCTCATAATTTCGACCACTGTATACAAAAGATTGAAGTGAGATACAAAACATGGACCTGACGTGTACGCTGTACAGTAAAACATACAACGTGCATCACACGCTGATACAAACAAACAACAGCAGAGTTTAAAATATTGTTTATCGACAAACAAGTATAATCTTGAAAAAAAAAGAATATAACACCAAAAAGTGCTGTATGATTAACCATTTTAAAACGAATGGCTTGAATAAAAATTTTGAACATTTAAATTATGACACCAATTATATTATCTGCAGTTTCATCATGATATAAATATTGACAATTCAATGTTTTTAAAAAATTGACAAACCCAACAAACGATTTGTCTTAGTGAGTTCAACAAACAACTGTACATATAAGCAGTCTAGAGAAAATTATTTCAGATGTATATCTATACATACAACATACACGCATACATACTTAAATATTTGAACAAATTCAATAACCATATTGTATTATTACTATTCAAAGCACTTGTCAATTATGATGATAGCAACAAAGATAAATTTAAAAACGAGAAAATAATTTTTTTTTTATAAACACAAACTTATAATAATGATATAAAAAAAAAATTTAATATTTTTTCATTTAATTAGTAGTTGTGTTAGTTCGTTAGTTATTACGTAGCTGTGAGTAGCAGTATTATTTGTGTTAGCAGTAATCAGGAATATAACAAGTATCATCAACATTACTAATAGTTGAAACAAGAGTAAAATAATTCACGCATAACATTTGAAAAAAATAACTAGATGATGATGGGATATCAGAATGCACGACATGCAATCATGCAAACATGGTACAACGTTTTTGGTTTCAATGAGGCAATTGAATGACTGGCTTGTTGATTGATCGATCGACTGGTTGATTAGTTAATAGATTGATTGATTGATTGACTGACTGATTTGTTGGTTGTTGATTGTTTGGTTTGAGTAAGTGGTTGCTTAATTAACTGAATCATCAGATATGGATATTGATTTACAAAAGCATTTACTCTGAAGATCTATATCGATATGGTGAGGACAAGATGAAATGTATCGTGCAAACAGAGGAAAAATGAAAAGATGTACAAATAACAATCTCAGGAGAAAATTTCCAGAGAATATAATAACAACCCCAAGCTGTTCTGAAAAATTGGAAAAAAGCCGATTTTATTTTGTGATATAGAATAATACATGGTCAGCTCCCTGCTGATGTTGTCCCTACGTTACTGTTTGCACACGATGCTCAAACTTTAAGCTAACTCTGTGTTCCAGCCATAAAGACTGCCGTAAATTTTTTTGAATGGAGTGGTGGAAGAATGGAGCAAACTGCCTTAGGTCGTTGTTAATGCCATTTTCTTGAGCGGTTTCAAGTCAGCAGTCGACAGTTACCACGGTGACTCCAAGTTCAGATGGCCACCTAATTTCGAATTTGTACTTGATTTGTGTACCTGCACAGTTGAATCCATTTTGCTTGTTGAATTATAATTAAATTCGTTTGTCGTTTATCGATATATTTATCCTCATTTTGGTTTTTGCGATTCACGTGTTTATATTCAGTTCAATCAATTCCCTGTTGACAGTGTTCTTGTTAGTTCCATCTGATATATTTTTAATTTAATTTGTTTTTTGATGTTTTTGTATTTGTTTGGCAGGAGCCTCTGCCAGTAGTACTTGAAATAATAATAATAATAATAATAATAAAAATCTAAAAAAATATTTATTCCAGCCTATGAAATTAATGACATTTATTGAAATTATAAAAAAATTAAAAATCTTAAAAAAACCAATAAAAGAATAAAACTGAAAATTTCTCGTAAATCTGCAGAAGAACGTGCGTATGTGTAGATGATTAATGTTTTAATAACATTAAACAGAAAGTATGGACTATGTAAAAAGTTATATCGTGATTTGCGTTTGGAAGAATAATAATTCACAAAGTGATATAGCACGGGTGCCTATAAATATACACAAACAATATTTTTTAGTTTAGATATAAACAAGATAATGTAATTATTATGATCATGCTTTATAAACATTTCTCTATGTAACAAAAATTATAACTAAATCAACTTTTACTGAGCCCAAAATTGAGTCTACTCGAAATAAACCGAGAAACAAAATAAATAAATGTGCGCAGACATATGTACCATTCATACAAACACATATATTTACGCATACATACACACACCTACAAACAAACACACGTGCACAAATGCAAGCAAACACAGATATACAAACAAATTGACCAATCAAACAGAGCGACAAATGGACATCTTACATTCACTGACCAAAGCATAAAGACGAACATAAAGATGGAGATATCTCTAGAATTGATTTGCCGGTCACATTTAGCCGCTGATGTCCGAATCCTTTTCCGGCCGAGAGCCAAAATAGAAATAAATAAATAACGTCTGCAAGTGATGTGATACTTCATCACTTGCAATTTTCTTAATTCTCTAAGTGATAATTTTTTTTATACCGAGTAAAAATTTGGATGCTTGTGTATTAATGCTTGTGTATTATCTTCTATTTGTGAATAACGTTGTCGTTGATGTATTGTTGTTAATGTTGCTAGTGTTTTTGTGGTTGTATTTGCTGTTGATGATTTTTTTTGGTTAGTCTTTGATGTTTTTAATAGTTGATTTTTATGAGTGAATTGTTTTGAAATTATTTATGGAACGTGGCATTGTTTTTTGCCTGTCTATCGATGATGTCTGGCGAGTAAGGAGTTTCTCTATTTAGTGTTCACTTTTGCAATTGTTAATGATAATGGTTAAAAAATGGTTGGTTAAATGAATGGTTAGATGAATGAAATGAATGAATGAATGAATGGATGGATGGATGAATGAATGAATGAATGAATGAATGAATGAATGAATGAATGATTGAATGAATGGTTGAATGAATGGTTGAATAGATGATTTAATGGATAGTTAGATAAATGAATAAATCTATTTAGAGGGTAGGCTTTTTTGTCAATGTTTCGTTCTCGTAAAACTTTTTCCATTTTTTTTAATGTTTCTTCATTCAATCAAAATTCTACAATTGTCTTTATTCTCCACTCTTAAGACTGCTAAATGATATGAAGAGTGCCTCATTGTCAATGTGACTGATGCAGAGAATGAAATTAATATCATAAAAATAATAATTTAAAGAATTCATACAAAATAATATAAATAAAGAAATATAAATACAAAATAAATATAAATAAAACAAAGAATAAAAAAGAACACATAGCAATGAGGAAAGAATTAATTATGAGTCATTCAAGACATCAGAATTAAAAATCGTTAAATTGTAAGAAACTCATTCAGCATGATCATCGTTATAATGTTTTATTTTAATAATTCGCAATTAATAAAAATAAATAACAGATAATGGTAGTACGAATAACCAAAAATATAGATAAAAACAAAGACAAATTATACAAAACAGGTTGGCTTTGTTGTCATATTCAAAATAAGTTTTTAATCTTTTAACATGAGATAAGATGTTAAAAATAGTAGTTGTTTTTAACGTATATAAACCTAAACATAAGACGTCATTGTTGTTATTTAATCAAATGATTAATTATAAATCAATTAACAATGTATTTAATCATTCGATTCGACATCACCGTTCGGTTATATCGAATCAACAAATAACATTAGCACCATCACGCTTTTAAAAATTAATCACGATCATGCACTAGCTCATCAAACATCACCATGTACCTAATCATCAAACATCGTCATCATTGACCAGATCCGCAGCGAGAAGATCGGAAGCGTCTGCTCCATGATGATCGTCGTCACCGCGGCAACGCAAACCGGAAGTAGGTGAGTCTCTGCCGGAAATGAAATGACATTCGTTTTGAGAGCTGGTGCTTGAGCGCCGTTGTAATGCGTTCATTAAAGTTGATGACGTTGTTTGCTGGAAAGCATTTTGTTGATGTTGTTGTTGTTGTTGTTGTTGCTTTTGTTGTTGTTGGAAAAGATACTGTTGTAAACGTGGTTGAAAATGTTGTAGATGTTGTTGGCGGTTCGGTGAGAGTAAAGTTTGCAGAGCAGGTGCATCAGATAGTGGAGGAGGAGGCAGTATAAATTCATGTTGTGGAGATGTTGGAGTTTTTTGAGGTTGTGGCTTGGGGATACTTTGATATGCCGGTGCCAGTATTGTTAAAATGTTGATATTATCGTCAATGTTATTGTTGATGTTGTTGCTGCTGTTGATGCCGTTGTTGATGTTGTAATTGTTGTTCAGTTTGATATCCAACAGATTGTCATTAGCGTCAAAATTATCTTCATCGTCATCGTTATTTTCTTGATTGAACAGTTCATTCTCGTAAGTTTCGTCAAACATCTCAAAAATTGAAGGGCAGTTGTTGTAGTTCTTTGGTTTGTTGGAATAACAAAAATTGTTAAAATTGCTGTGGTCGTCTTCATCATTGTTATTGTTGTTGATGTCATTGTAGAGAGTGCCAAACGAAGATGTTCTGTTGTTGAACTTATTGGCAAATTGTTGGTGTTTGTTGTGTGGCTTGACGGTCCAGTAGTTCAAGTTGTTGTCATTCATATTTTTGAAAGGTTCTTTGTTGTTGAGTTTTGAGTACAAGCGATGAAAATTGTTGCTGTTTTGTTCAAAAAACTGTTGTTGGTGATAGTTTGTGTTGCCCGCAACACTGTGATACAAAGGCAAGGTTGACGAATGCTTTCTACTGAGCAAGTGTCTTTGAATTTGAAATTGAAAATTTTGACCGTCTTGTTGTGGATGTAATTGTTGTTGTTGATGTTGTTGTTGATGTTGTTGCTGATGTGTTAGACGAAGAGTTATGTCAATAATACGATGAAGATGGTCACGTTTCGGTGCTTTTTCGGCAAGGTTGCTTTCAAAATTATCCAAGTTGTTGTCTGTAACAATTAACGAAATAAAAAACATAATAGAAGTAAAATTTGTGTTTAAAGATATTATTTTTTTAAAAATATTTCACACTCTCAAAAATGTTAAAAATTATTAATACACCATCATCACCACCACTATCATCATCATCATCATCATCACCATCACCATTATCATCATCATCATCAGCAGCAGCAGCAGCACCATGGTCACTAGTATGAACGCTGTCACCTTAACATGAACCGACCATCATCATTATCACGAGGGCCGCACAGACTGGCATTAATATTTCAAACAACAGCAATTGTAAATTCAGTCGAAGAAAACGGACAAAAAAAATTGCAAAATGTAAGAAAGATGGAAGAAGAAAAAAAAGTAAGGAAGATTTTTGTTGAAATTTGAGCACAACTTCAGAGCACATGTCACTTATGTTCATTTCACGCCAACAATATCATGACACCAACTAAATACCACCATAAACGATCTTCAAATACATCATCATAACATCAATTACAACCATCAGCACCGCCGTATTATTAACAACAGCAATCACATAACAAACAAACAACAATGACAATAACAACAACAAAATCCATCGTTGACAAGCTATTTTGAGATCGAAAATGTTAGGATCGAAGCAAAACAACAACAAACAAAGCAAGAACAAAAACAATACAAAAGACATTAAAAATGAAAAAAAAACAAAAATCAAAAACAACAAAAATAAACAGTTATTTTCAGAGGGGGAAAATCATTCCTTTGCAAAGATAGCCAAAAATATCGGAAACAACCAATCACGAAATAAATAAAAGATGCAAGATGGAGATGACGATGACCATGATGACCAAATTATTACCCTCGACAACTTATCATCTCTTCATATCATGTTCTTCAATACTAACATCTTGTTTAACTAAGTATTATTCATCAAACACTGTAAATACGCTACTCTTGTAATACTGTGTAAATATTTATATTTACAAGTTTACTTTTTCATACAATTTTATTTTTACTAATATTTTGAAGTTTGGCTTCACGTCTTATTTAACGCTATAAACATCATCTACTGCTTCCATAGTTTCCATGTTTCCAACATTTAAAATTTCTAACAATTTGGCTGTTTCTTAAATGTCATTTGGCTAACAACTCTTTTGAACAATGATAATTTAAAAGCCAATTTTGAACAGTACCACTAAATTCGTTCCTTCTATATTAATATTTGACAAAGTTCAGACTATCTTATTTTGAAGAATTTTCTCAGAATAAAAATACATTTGGTTATATTTCAAACTCTTGTTATTTTTATTTGGCGGCAAGGTTTATTTTATACCGTAGTGATATTGCTTTGCTCATATTATTTTATGATTCTATCATTGCCATTTTTCTTTATATTATAAATATAATTTTTATTTTTATTGCAAGTAGTTGTAGTATTAGTAGAGTATGTAGTAGTAGTAGTAGTAGTAGTAGTAGTAGTAGTAGTAGTAGTAGTAGCTGTAATAATATCAATAATAATATCAGTATTATTGTTATTATTATGAATAATGTCATTAATGAATTATGTCATTAATGAATTTATCAAAAGAATTTTCACAAATACCGAAAAAATTAATTAAAATAATTCTTGATGTAATTTTTTGCCACCGTCATTTTTATGGTCACCATAGATATTTGTAATTTCATCGTCTGCAGGACTGTAGCAAAGATATAACAGACGTTATTAGGTTTCTTTTATTGACGTCGTTGATGACGCAATAAAAATGGCGCGGTGAAACAATAACATAAGTGATAATAAAATAATAAAAAGTATTATCAAATTATTTTCGTCATTATTATTGTTAATATTTGTATAAGTATATACATGCATAAATTATGGAGTACATCGTCGAATCAACGAGTTGGTTCAACGGTGAGTCCTAGAATGAGACGAACATACCTATGTTCCACAGATGCCGCCGCTTAGGGCCGTCTATTTTCGTCGAATCCTTTTTCAGCGAGAGCAGCTGTACGTGCCAGTTCAAAAGCGGAAATTGCCGACCTTCTCCATTACAAGCGCCGCAGAGCATCCACACAAAAAGCCTTGGGGTCAAAACAACATTTTCTTCATTTTTTCTTTGGGGCTGTCTCAGTTTTCTTTAGACTGACTGTAAGTCCAAATCTCTTAGCTGTTATACGGAAGCGGTTGAACAGCGTTTGAACCTAGGCCAGCGTGTGGGCAACCAGTAAGCAATCATCAGCAAATAACAAGTCACGAACAATAGAGATCTGTATCTTGGACTTCGCTTGCAATTGTCTGATAATAAAGACACTTCCATCCATACGATAGCAGATTGGTATCCCCTCACTACCGTGACAAAAATCAGCTCGGAGCATCAATGAAAAGTAGCTGTTGAACAGCAATGAATCCATAACATCTCCTTGCTTGGTTCCGTTCGCAACATCAACGTCACCTGAGAACACGGCGAACGTAAACTATATATACGTTATCCGTTCCGCGGTTGAACTGTCGCGGAATAAATTAGCTCATTCTAATTTATGTTTTGTAGTTGTTTCAGTGAAATTTTCACTCAAAAAGTTTAAAATTTTAAAGTTTAAAAAATATTCAGATGTTCTAAGAACACTTTTCATTGTTCAATTTGAAAAAAAAACTTTTAGAAGTTCTTTTGAAAAAAATTTATACAATTGTTTGTTTAATTTTCTAAACTTCATTCAACAAAATTTAATAATTTGCACTTGTTGAATGGAATGCTGTCAAAGAGCTTTTTGTTATATTTTATCTTTCAAAACTGGAACATATGATTAAAATCCAACACACTCACACACAAAAATTTCTCTTTCAAATGCTGAGTGAGTATAGGACTGCTGCCTGGCTGAGCTTTGCTTGGTAAAGAGTAAAACAATTCAACAGCTGAAAAAATATAAAAACATCTTTATTGTCCATATAAGAATTATTCATATATCCACAGTTTATAATACCACAATAATGTAAGAATAACTTTCAAGCAGAAATATTTAAAATATGTTAATTTTTGTTAATTGAATAAACTGAAAACAAAATTTAACAGAAATTTTTGTAAGAGCAATAAAGATTTAATTTATTTGAATAATTTATGATGAAACGCTATAATGAAAAAAAAATTAAAAAATAATTTTTTTTTGACAAGCTCAGAAATTGCCCTCTTGGAGATAACGTTTGCAAGTCTATGTTGAAGTTTTTTATACACTGAATTTTAACACTTGCATCGACAAAAAACCCGACAACAGTTTTGTTTCATACTCCGTTCTATGCAAAGCCTAATGACCTGATCTTTTTCACATAAAAATGTCCATGATAAAGCAGCTTTTGTCCACGCAAAATTTAAAAAAATAACCATAAATTTGTAAATTCATTTTCGTAACAAAAATACAACAATCAAATTTTGTTAATCAAAGAGATTTTTCAAAATATTTCAACGTGAACAAATGTAAATTTTGACTCAACTCTAAATTACAAGATGCAACTCTTAATTCGCTGACTATTTTTATATAGTTTGATATATTGATACATATTTGTATTATTATTGTTATCATTTTATATTTTGATCTGTATAAATATTTGTTCAACCTTAAAATGGGAAGAAATTAAAATTAATTCGTTCTCAAACTTATATAAATAATCGTTTAGGCGTTTGAAAATGTTGAAAATTTGAAATAAATTGCTTTTGAAAAAAAAAAGATTTTCAAGCGAATCCGTTTTATTCGAGATTGGATAAATTGGATGAATTGCAATTTTCTAAATTTTAAAAGTTCAGAAGACTTTTTTGCTTCAAAAATCCACATTCTAGAGTTTAAAAATTTTATTTCATTTCATTTTTCATTAAACAATTATTTAAAAACTAATTTCTTATATAATAATAATAATAATTGCACGTATTCAACAAAACTTCTACATCGTTAACGACAATTTTGACAAAAAAAACTTTAATACGAAAACCATCAATCAAATTTTACCGCTAAAAAGACATATTAATAAAATATAATAACACTTGAACACAGACTACAACAAATTTTCAAAATGCTCATAAAATAGAATATCATGAAAGGAAACTCAGCAAAACTAATTTGAACCGCTTGTAAACCGGTTTAAACCGGCGGTTTTTTTCCAACAATTCCAAATACAAAGCTTTTTATCAAATTAATATGATTACGTTACCTTTTTGTTAACATAGTTATATATGTATAAACTGTTTGTATGAGGAGTGCAATTTGATTTGTTGAGCTAGTGATTTTAACACGATTTTAAATAGTACTCATTACATATGTAATATTTCAATTGATATTTTTGTGTCACACGTATATAAATATGTAGAATGATATTCACATGCTAACATGTGTAGCAGTGTTACATCTGGCTTGGCTTGGGATCAATGAGAATGTTCGTACAAAGGTAAAATGCAGATAACTTTTTGTTACAATTAGCGTCAATTTGTGGTCAGAATATGAAACATGACAAGTCAATTGAGTCTGGTAGTGAAACACAGCTAATGTGGCTGCTGATGTTGTTGTGTTGTTGTTGATGTTGTGATGTTGATGTTTTTGTGTTGGTGTTGTTGCTTATGTAATGCTAATGTTTCTATGTTGTTTTTGTTAATTTGTTGTTAGTTGATGTTTCTATGTTGTTGTTAATGTGATGTTGATGCTTTTGTCATGTAATTGTTAATGTGATGTTGATGTTTCTGTGATGTTGTTGTTGTTAATGTAAAGTTGACGTTTTTACTTCCAGTTTATGATAATCATGGTGATGTTGATGATATTAATGTTGTTAATCAGATGATGGATAAAATGATGGTGAAGTTGATGAGATGATGTTTCATTGTGACATTGAATCGATAGGTTGACCATAATTATTTCTATAATGCTCTTGGTGATGCGTTCGTGGTTGTTGCAGATGATAATGTTTATGAAGACGATGACAAGAAGAATTTTGTGCTAACTACATTTGTCCTTGCTGTGAATAACGGTGATATTGTTTGTCGTTGATGATGACCGGCAACGTTCTCTTGTCGTTGTTAGTTATTATTATTATTGCTTCTGTTTTCAATGATGTTTATAAGTCTGTCGATAATGTTAATTTGGCGACGATGGTAGTAATTATACAATGGAGGACGTGTTTTCAGTTAGATATGTATGTTTTTTTTAAAATAGCAACGAATGTTGTCGTTGTTGAGATTGTTCTTGATGTCAGTGAATGATGAATGTATTGCTTGTTTGAGTGATTGTGATAGTGGTTATGAAATTATGATAAGGAGGATGATGAGAATGAGGATGATGATAAAGATGGTAATGATTTTAAGCATTCGAACGCTAACGACATCATCGTTGGTGCTGCTGATGAATGTATTGTTGTTTAGGCGCTTGTTCTTGTTGTTGTTTCTATAATGAAGATGATGATTATGATGGTGATGATGGTGATGATGGTGATGATGGTGATGATGGTGATGATGACGTTGTCGTTGATGTTTAGCAAAAAAATTTTGCAGAAAAGATAATGTATGGTTAAATATTATCAATAGAATTATGAAGCGATGAATTTATTAATGAATGAATAGAAAAATTTTAACATTTTTTTAATAAAACTATTGTCATCATCATATGCTGTCATCAATAATATCATCATCTTCTTCCTCATTTTTGCTAAAATAATACAAAATCACATCCAATTATTTATCAACAATAATTAAATGAATATCAAAAAATAAAATCAACTTAATTATTTTTTATTCTCACGGCCTAATTTATAAAGCAGAGAGCATATAATTGATGGCATTATTAACCGAAACAACGGCACTGCCATCAACTGAAATTTATAACAAATGCATTCTTTCAGCAAGCCACGCGACGAATACCAATGAATATTGATCAGCTCTCTACGCACGCACACACAAACGCGCACACCTACACAAACACCCACACACACACAAACAAACACAAATCCACACACTCACATTTACACGCCAAGGCACGCAAAATAAAGGTTACTTCTCAAAAATCAACAACATACACGCAATCATAATATGAAGCGTACAATCATGCGTACAATAGAGCGCACAATGGGGAGTGCGTTATTTACGTTAAGTGCATATCAGGGTTCGTGCACTTAAATGGGCTGCACGCTTCGTTCCGCTTTTCCATTCACATACATGAGATAGAAGATAGAAAGAGAGAGAAAGAAAGAGAGAAAGAGAGAGAGAGAGAGAGAAAGAAAGAAAGAAAGAAACAAAAAGAAACAGAGAGGAAAGAGTAAAATAGATATCTTCATGAGTGGTGGATAAATAATTTATTTATATTTTTGTGCTAATTGTTTAAAAGCAAATGACATTATACATATGAATGATATCAGCTGAATGTAGCCACTTCATTGAATAATTTTGCAATCGTGAACTTACTGACGCTAACATAGTTGCTATTGTTATTGACGAATCCATCTATTCAATTATTAACATTGACTTTTGATTTGCGAATACTGCTGTGTGCGTACGTACGTAACTGAAACATGCACGCACATGCTACGTGAATATATTCTTTCTTGGGCATGTAAGTTGATAACATGACAACCTACCTGATACGATTTTTCTGTAGAATTTTTCGAAGAAATTTTCCTAAATGGTGCTTCGGTGTAACGGTAGATGCCTGGCACTGATTTTGCGTCAATGATATCACTGTATTTGTATGACGGACCTTTGCTTTGTTTGTGCGGTTATATGTTGCGATATTAAATTAGCCATATTTTTATTTAGCGTGTGTGTGATGTATCTATCTTCCAATGATGAAATTAAAATACATGTACAGATATTACATCAGGAAGTTATATACATACAAATTATTGTGCAATGCACACAAATGTGTACGTGAACGCAACAAGCGTAACACACACACACATACGCACACACACACACACACATACGCACGTACATTTACGTCAGCGTAGTGAATACGTAGAGCGCATAATTAAAATAAAGTTCATGATATTATCACCATCAGAATTCAGTTGAATATTTTCAATGGGTTCACGCGTCAGCGATGAAAAATTAACTGCGAGTCCACACAGGCTATGAATCATTCCAACATCATTCCTACATCATTCCAACATCACTCCTACATCATTCCAACATCATTCCAACCTCATTCCAACATCATTCCAACATCACTCTTACATCATTCCAACACCACTCCATCACTTCTACATCATTCCAACATCATTCTAGCATCACTCTCTCTCTTTCTATTACTATCAGCATTTAAGTCTCCATATCTCTCTATGCATACATGTATGTATACACATTTTCATCCTATGTTTATGATTTATACATCAGATTAGAGCTTAAGTTCCAGCCATTTGCGAAATTAATCTCTTGTTAATCTCACTCGGAATATGTTGATTCGACAAATGAACTCACGGAAACAATTTTCTAGTTAAAAAATTGAGTTTTGAAAGTAAAGTTTCATATATTTTTGCGTTAATGGTCTCAATAAAATTATAAGTGCGATTGAAAATTGATTGAATGGTGCACATCAAACTGAAACCCGTTTTAGCCAGCAACATGTTTAAATGTTCTCCAAGCTTATGATAAGAGATATCTGGCTGCACGTAATTCAAAAATCTCACGAAATATGCGAAAGCATGAAAACATTTCTAAAAGTACAAAGACAACTACAATACAATTCTGCCAACAAGAAAAACACATACACAACCCACATTTATCTATTCACAACATGTTAACAGCAGCAACAACAGCAGCAGCTACAACAAAAAAAACCATAACAAAACAACAACAACAAACAACAACAGAAGAAGGAGAAGAAACACACATAATTACAAGAGAAGACCCGCGTATAAATCCTTCGAGGTCACATCGACATAAACAGCATAACCTTTATTATACCTGCGAATAATAACCATAGTATTGCTCGTCTGAGCTTAAATGCATACACCGCCATACAACAAACACATAAACAAAGCGAATTTTTAAACAAATAAACTAAAGCAAATAAACATTACCTTCATTCATACAAAGACATGGCAAATACCGAATGATGTATTTTGAAATTTGTGTGGATGTATTTATATATAGATATGTGTGTGAATGCATCTAAGTGAATGTATGTGTTATATGTGTTAATGTATGTATGTATGTATGCAGGTATGTATGCAATGTGTGTTGTACAATTATGTAGATGTGGGTGTTAAGGCCAACAATGAAATACCAAGCCATAGCGTTAATAGAAAATCTTCTGTTCTGGCATGTGTGCAATCCTTAAGAAATCGCTCTTTCATTTGTTAGTTACATTGCGTGCCTATAAAGAAGCTTATAACTTGAGTTCTGATGAAGATGATTAGAAATGCACTGGCAACATGATAACGTCGGTGATGACATGACGATGATGATGATATAATGGTGACGATGAAGGTTGATGGTTAATGATAATCTGACAAAGATAATGATGATGAAGGAGTTGTGTCTTTGCAACTGATCAAGAGTTTGGAAAATTAGATTGAAATGATAGGAGAGAGTGTTGGCTTTATTAAAAATTATTAGAAATTTGTGCAAACAGAGAAGAAATTACATAAATTTTCAATTTCAATAATTCACACTAATGAAATAAACTTTCAAATTTCACCCACCTTCAAAACCGGCATTTTCATTTGGTGTTTTATCAAATGTTTGACCTAGTTCACGACCAATGTTAACGGTCTGTGAAATTTTATTGGATGTGATTGCGTCGTTAAACTTATGACCTGATTTCTCATTGGTTGGATGCATTTTGTTCTCTGTTTTCCTATTGGTTGTTATTTTGATTTCAGCGCTGTTATCAATGTTAATGTTATTGTAATTATTCTCACGATCGACATAATCAGTGGCGCCTCTGCTCATATCGTCGTCCGTTTTATTGATGTAATTTCTGTTTCTGTTGATGCTGTTGTTGTTGGCGGTGACGTCATTATTGATGTTGTGGTTGATGTTGCTGCTGCAATCGTCAATGATGAATTGATGGTGGTGGTTGTCGTTGTCGTCGTTGTTGTTGTCGTTGTTGTTGTGATTTTCCAGACACTCAACGTTATCCACTCCATTGATGTTCTTCGCGTTAATTTTTTTTATCTTTCTTTTTCTCCCGTTACCGTTCCAGCTACTGCTGCTGCTACCTCCACGTCCACTGTCGCTCTCGCTTCCGGAAACGTTTGAAATGACGTCATCGATGGAGTTTTTTACGAATACCACGATTGGTTTGTGGTCCAGCCCTTTCTTGGATGGTGATGATGGTGATGATTTGGATGATGGTAGTGGTGATGATGAGGTTGATGATGATGAGTATGACGATGTTGTTTGTAAAAGTACCAATAACAATGGTGATAATATGGGTAATAACTACAATTTTTAACACAAACAAGTTAATATATAAAATGATGTTGAATGATTTAAGACAATATCGCCAGGACATAATCAGAAAATATGACCAAATCGAAAGATACCACATGCGAATCTAACATTTATTTTACTAGTAAACAAAATACAGACGTTGAAGATATAGAAATCAATTAAAATGTTTCAAACATCACAAGTTACCACCTCTTTCAAGTTGGACTTGCCTCCCAAGCTAGCAGTCCCATCGCCATGCCCACTGCAAAGCAAGCCATTGGTCGAGTGTATGGACTCATCGGCGAGACACGTCACAACTACGTCATCAACGACAACGTCACGACTGCATCGGGCGCTCATCTCATTCAACAGGCATTCGTCCGCTATTTTAGTGGCAAGAGCGTTTTTGAAGCTGTCGTTATCCTCGTCGTACTCGCGTTTGGATGATGAAGCGGCCACATTTTTAGACTGAATGGCTATTAATTGCTTGTGTTTGCGCACTCTTGCGAAACAAATTATTGAAAGGAGTGATGTTATGGCGCCGAATATGGCCACCAGGGTCACCGACAAGATGACCGCTAGTTTCTCGCTGGCCAACAATTTATAAATACTGCGTGCTGTAAAAACTGCTTGCTTGTTGTTGTTGTCGGCATTGTTGTTGTTGTTGATATAGTACAAGACACGCAAAAAACCGCTATCCAGTAATATAGCTTCCTTTGCTCCGTGATTGATCCACTGGGAGTTGGGAGGTGGTGGTATGTTTTTGTTGTTTTTGTTGTTGTTTTCTGAAAAATTCATACTTATTTTTACATCAACGCCATCATCATCTACGTTATTCTCATCATCATCATTATCATCATAATCGACATTAATGCCGCGGTCATCATCATTATCTTCATCATCATCACTATCCTTGCTGTCAATATTGATAAGACCATCTCTTACAACTGAGTTAACTGCCGAATGGTTTCTATTTGTGAATTTGTTATAGGAATCGAAGGAGGATTTTGATTTGGAGGGTGACGCTGAAGTTGTTGTTGATGTGGTGTGGGATGTTTGCACAATTTGAAACAGCAAGACTTTGAGCAGAACATCAAAATTACTGCCTAGAAGAGATGTGTCAATATTCGAAATAATGGAACCGGTTTTGGGATTGATTTTAAAATATTCGCATATGCTAAAACTTTTTAAATCGTCGTTATTGTCAGTTTGTTTTTGGTTACTTTTATTCAAATCATTCTTAAATCCTCTTTTGATAGGATAGACAATGTGGTTGAAGTTGTCGTTCAACTGAGCTAATCTGTACTCAAGATTTTCAGGTAGGTAGGTCTCTTCACTGGCTACTAATGAAATTAGTCGTTGGTTTTGTATATGTTGTTGAAAATGTTGATAATGATGAGATTGAGGATGATGATGATGTGGGTGTCGCTGATACGAGTTCTGAGAACTTTTTAATGTTAGGCGAACAACTTCATCGCCAATTTTCAAGTTGTTGTTTAAGACGACGCTCGGAATGGTTACGCTCCCAGAGTCTTCCTCTTCCTCATTAACATAATGCTTCGTGCCGCTGCTACTTATGTTAACGTTCTTATTTTTAACGTTGTTGTTGTTGTTAATGTTGTTTTTGTTGTTGTTGTTGTTAATGCGGTATCGATATGAGACATGCGGTAAAGTTGAGAAATCGATGAGTTGAGCATTACGAGACGGAGGGACTGGTTCGATAGCATTCAAATGTGCACGAGAACCGTTCAACTCGATCATGACGGTGGCAGTGGTCGAGCTGGGCTGGTTCCTGTACGTTGACGTCGCTATGACGTCAAACAAATAAGGCGCTTCTGATGATGATGGTAGTAATGATAGCAGTGATGGCGAGGTTGATAATTTTGATGATGACGCAATCGACGATGAGGATGATGATAGTGATGATGTATAGGATGAAAGCGGAACCGACGATGTTATTGGCGACAACGACGACAACGAGGGGAAAGATAGAAACAAATTTTTAAAAAACGCAAGACTTCGTGACGTCACGATAACCCCTGTTCTGACATCAATACTGAACGGCAGACTATCTTCCTCATGCTCCGATCCCTCTTCCTTATCGTTGACGTCAAAATTTGTTGGGCAGTTTTTTTTGAATGCCGGAACGCTCCTATCACTCAGACTTGATGAATGTAATTTGTATGATATTCGTGAAAAATTGGAAGAATCTCTATCAACTGCCCTGACTCTTCCAACAATGCTTCCCGGTGTCGTGGCTTGGTACTCTCCTATGCTGAAGTGATAACGGAAATAAGCAAACGTGGGTTTCTCGTCATCAAAGTCGGTTACATCTATCCTTATTTTCGTTTTGGCAGCTGCAAAATGTTCTTCCGCTAAAAAAGTGGTGAACATTTCACTCGATTGTTTTGTTGGCGTTGTGGTTTTGTTTCGTTGGTTTTTATTGTTGTGGCCATTATTGTTGTAGTCAACGTGGCTGTTGCTGTTGTTGTGGTTGTTGTAGTGTTTGTGCGGTACCGCTAATATTTCTAAATCGTAAAATGATTTTTTCTCTCTGTCGAACGATACCGCTGCAACGATGACACCGTCGGCAGTTATGTTGATGACGTCATGGTAGCTGGGGTGGTTCGTGTTGACGATTAACTTGTAGTCACTTTCGTTCAAAACCTTCTTGTGGCTTTTGACAACAGACTCTTGTTTTGGTGTATTGCTTTTGTTGGGTTTGTGTTTCGCTTTATCAACTATACTGCCGTCCGGCATGACTTCACGAAAAATTAACTTCAATTGAAAAATATTCAAACCGACTATATTGTTTTCTTGGATGAACGCATGATACAGAGGTTTTTGAAAAAATGGAGTCATGTGAGGCTCTGGTTTGACAATTTTGATGCTGAATGTTTCATGTGAGGTCAGAGGAGGGGTGCCTTCGTCGTGACACGTGACGTAGAAGTCGATGATGATGTCATCACCAAGTTGGTTCAACTGATTTGAGGTAACAACTTTGAATTCATTTAGTTGAATGGGCAACAGTTTAAAATTTGGGTCGTTTGAGAAATACTTGAGAGATAAGTCGTGTTTCAATTTGTTGTTTTCTTTGCGATTCTCATGTTTAAAGTTGATTTTGTTGCTGCGTATTACCTTTTGGCTATCACGTCTCACTTTGGTGGAACGACGTCCCGTCTCCAGCCAGCACCAAAATCTGGCATTGTTTCCTAAATCGTTGTCATTGACGACGAAATGCTGTACGAAAGTGTCGGGTCCACTCATGCTGCTGATTTCAAGAGGGGTGTCACGTTTGGCATACATTCGAATGTGCGGCGAGTTGTCATTGACATCCAGCACGTGCACACTGATGCTTGCATGGGCTGATTTTTTGTCGACTTCTGCGGAATCTGCGGCTACCACGTGTATCCTATAGAAGTCTTGTTTCTCTCGATCAAGTTCCTTTCCGAGGTATAGCTCTCCCGATTGGCTATCAATTTTGAATATATCACCGTACTCGGAAGCTGATTGGTCGCTTAGTTTGTAAGTCACGTGTGCGTTCACTCCAATGTCGTTATCGGTGGCTCGCAACTGAGTGACTATCCAACCGGTTGGAGCGTTTTCGCTGACCGTCGTGTTGATAGTCGATTTGTCGAAAACTGGTGAATTGTCGTTGGCGTCGGTAACTTCGATTGAAATATCAAGTGTGCCCGTGAGAGCCTGGTGTCCGCCGTCCGTGGCCAGCATCTGGAACAAGTTCAATTTTTAGTTGTTCTAAGTTGTTCTTTATTGTTCTTACGTTTTAGAACAATTTAACTACTTTATTGTATCGTTATGCATTTCAAACTGATTAAATTTTCAACATAAATTTTTTAATTATCTTAGTTTTATTTCATAAAAACGTGTTTGCTCTTTTATTCAAGTTTTTTCCAAAGATAATTTTTCAAAAAAAAAAAAACAATTAAATTTCATTAACAAAACAATCATGAGTCAGTTTTCTATTTATTATCAATTAATTGATTTATTTATACATTGTTTTATTTTTTATCTAAAATTCTGCCTTTATTTCTCGATCCGTTCACACAAAAATTTATTCAACCATTCATCGATCCATCCATCTTTTTTCAACTTCCAATTTTTTCGCCACTTGGCAATTTAACATTCCATCAATATCAATACTCATTCAGCTATCCATACACTGAGGCTCTGTTCATCCGTCATTATTCAGTCAACTATCTATCAGCTCATTTCCCATCAATCAAACAATCTACTATTACATTTGTTAATCAACCATCCAATTAAATATTCAATCAACCAATATTCAATCACTTATAGTCAATTAAAACAAGCCAATTAAACAAGTTGATGGCTAACCTTCAAATTGTAGAACTGAACTTTTTCTCTATCTAGCGGCTTTTTCAGTCTCAACCTCACTTGTTTGTCAACATTCTTATTAAAATCAACGCCGAGAAATTCACCATCATATCTACCACCACCACCGCCACCACCGCCGCCGCCGCTGCTACCAATTCTAACGTGGCCACCACTTCTGGCAGTCAACTCAAAAACATCGGAAGCGGGCAGAAGTTCGTACGTAATTTCACCAGACCTTCCCAAATCTTCGTCAAGTGCTTGCGGTAAGAAGAAAGTGCTGTTGACCTCCAGGGCCTCCGAAATCGGTAGCTGCACGCGATCGGGATGGAAGTGTGGCGCGATGTCGTTGATGTCGAATATGTCCAAACGGACGCTGATGATTTTAAAATGTTTCCCGCGCCGAGCACCAATGTTGTAACTTTTAAAACAAGGTGGTGAGTTGTTGAAGAGTGTTGTGTCGCTTGTGGTAGCGTAGGTGGCTGCGTGGCTCTGAACCGATCGCTTGGATTTATTGACGTTTGGTAATACAGTAAATGGTGGCAATAATAAATTGGAACGCATTGATTTCGGTGAAAAAATTGATGATGAAATTAACGGAGGTTTTGAGGTTGATGATAATTGGAAATAAAAATTTCTCGTATCTTCAAACTTATTGCTGTTATTAAAAAAACGAAACGAACAATTTTTGGTGCTGTGCTGTTGACAAATAACATCAGCGCTAATATCATCTTCTTCATCAGCGTCTCTGCTGTTCAAAGTTTTGTTTGTTGACATTGCTGCCGAAGCTAATGAGTTTGACGATGAGATTGATAACGAGGGTGAAGATGATGATGATGATGATGACACTGTTGAAATGAAGGATGATCTATTCGATGGCGATGGTGTGGTGGAAGATGGTGTCGTTGGCGACCAGAACATTTTTGAAGTTGTTGATGATGGTGATAATAATGGTGAAAATGATGAAGAGTGAGATTTAGATGACGGTGATGAAATAGTTGATGACGCTGAGGATAATAATAATGACGATGATGGTGATGCTAATGAAGACAAAAAAGTTGATGACGATGATGAAGGTGACGAGAATGACGATGACCTAGATGTTGACTGCTTAAACAGTATCTTCCTGTTTAATGAGTTGTCTTTCCAAAAATGACCCGTCCGTCTAACTTTTTTGTCATGCACATAGTCATTGAACATTCTATCGACCAAATGTCTGCGGCGTTTATTTTTGAAGCTATATTTTAATAAGTCATTTGTTGAAAAGGTTGATTGTGGAGACGAAGGGTCTGACATAAAAAAGGAGTTGCACAACGTTTCTCGATCGATTCTTCTGGCGATTTTGACGGTGCCGTTAATTGTGTCAACGCTTATCAGCGGTTCCTCGCCGTGCTTTGTAAAAATGCTGAATCGAAACGTCTCCGAAATGTTTGAAGTGCTTTTCGGTAGTTTGGTGTCTAGGTCAAGTTGGGAAATAAGTTGACCTATTTCGGTGTTAATTTCCATCTCCTCTGTAATGTTGTAGATGAGGTTATCTGCTTGGTACTGGTTGGAAGGTTCGTACGCGTTGAAGTTCGGATGGACTTCTGGCAGGTTGTTGGACAGCAGAAACAAAAACGTAACTAAATTTGCCGGCATTTCTAAGAGAGGTCGCTGTTCAGATGTAAAAATTTATTTCGACGTTTTCATGGTTTGATTCGTATAATATGTCGGAGGGCAGTTGAATTTGAGCAGATGTTGATATTAACAATGTCGTAAATATTATTGTCTTACATTGTCCAATCAATTTTTCGATGTTAATATTGACTAAGATGGCCGTTGTAAAATGAGTGTTACATAGAGGTTGACGTCATTTTTCATGCTGAAATGAGTAAGTAATGGAGAAGATGATTAAAATTAGTAGGACAATGAAAGATGTATAGATAATGATCATGATGCAGATAATTATGACGACGAGGATGATGTAGAAAAGGATGGTGGTTCATCTTCATTGCACTAATTACATTTTATTCCACATTATTGACTAACATACTTACTGGGAGATACTTTCAAGATTAAACAACGTTGTAATGACGAAAATGATTTAACTGGATTTATAATAATGTTGGTGATAATGACGATGATAAAATGATTATACCGATGTCTCTATTATAATTATTAAAACTGAACAAAAAGTTTTTTATTTGAAAATATCTTTGCTGGTAACCGTGAAAACTTGAACATAAATGCGGTATTGATGATGATGAAGAAAACAATTTTAATAATAATAATAATAACGACGTTAATGATGATGATGTCATTGCCACATCTATCTTAGGTTATATAATTATGACTCTATTAGCAGTGAGAATGATGGTGCTAAAGGACGAATTTGACGTTGATGGGGATGATGAAGATGATGAGGATGACGTTGTCGTCGCTGATGACGATGATGTTGCTGCTGATAATGATGCTTCCAAAAATGATGATGGCGATGATGATGGTGACGACGATGTTGGTCCTGAAGCAAAAGCAGCAACATTAGTTGATCAAATGAAATTCCTAAGAATGAAAAAAATATTGTCTCAATTAAATTTTTTTCGACAATTTACTAAATAAAATTAGATAGAACTTAATTTTTTAGGAAAAAATTAATTAATTAAATGGTGTTTAGTTTATAACAATGTGAAAAGAGTTTCAATGCTAATAGCTAGGCAAATCGTAACAACGCCGCAATTAAACATTCTACATTTATTGTATTTGCAATTAGAATTGTGATGTATTTCAGAAATTTAATCGAAAAACAACCAAAAGAAATATTTGATTGTCATTGTTTCTTTTATAACAATTATTAATCTGTTGTATCATTTTACTTGATACATATAAGATACAAGATACATACAGGATACAAGATACAGGATACATTCGTGTACTATAAATAATAAACCATCAAGTCGGGCTAGCACCGTACATGCTAACTTATACTCACATATGAATTAGTGGGCACTATATATTAACTACGTGTGTACGTTGTTGGGTGTGCGTGCGTGTTTGTGTGCGTGCGTGTTTGTGTGCGTGCGTGTGTGTTTGTGAATGTGTGTTTAAATGTACACCACTCAGCCAAACATTAGAGTTAATTTTAAGTAAAAATTTTACTAAGTAGTTTACTAGAACGTACTCTTTGCAAGAACCATTTAATTAGATTTAGTATTTATAACTTCATTACTTTCCAGATTTTTTGAATGTTATCAGATTTCTCTCTTTCAGCTATAAATATTGTCATATTATTGTAATTGTTTTTCCTTTATAAATTTTCAATTTTCCGCCTTGGTGCTTAATTATATGTGCTGTTATAAAATGTTATAATTCTCATCATTAAATTTTATCATCGTCGTCATCATATAAAAAACTTAACAGCATAATTTTTGTTGCAATCATGATGCTTTCATTCATCATCATTTTCAGCATCAGTGATGCTGGTATATCGGTTTTGTTATCACTGTGGTCGAGATTCATCACCGAATTCTTATCATCCTAACAATTTTAGTCATAGTAATTAATCATTATTATAAAAAAAATATTTTTTAACTATAATGAAGTTAGTTTAACTATTCTATAGCGTACAAAGTTTAATTAACATCTTTTTCATCATCATTACATCGTCATTGTCGCAAAAACCCTCGACATCATCACTATCATCATCATCATCATTATCATCATCATCGCCATGAACGTCATCAACATAACTCAGCAGCGAGAACGCATATTAATGACGTCATGCATTAATTTACGCAGAGAGCTGCGAAGATGGCGAACAATGAAAATAAACAACAACAACAACTACTACTACTACTACTACAACAATTACTACAACAACTTTGACAACCATAACAACAACACCAATGAAAATGACATCAACAACAAAATTTATAACACTAACATCCAAATCCAAATAATTTAACATCAAAAATATATTCAACAACAAAAATAAGCACAGACGTGAACATTTGACGTGAACAACAATTTCAACAATTTCAACAACAACATCAACAACATTAACGCAACAACACCGTTCGGATAGAAAAAAACTTGAAAAAAATAACAATGATAACACAATGAAACCACCTTGAAATATATTTAGAATATATTGAGACACAACCATCATGTGAACAATACAAAATTATCCATGATATACATTACGTTGTAACGTATTGTAATCAAATTATACACAAAAATTGACGTCATTAACCAGAAAATAATAATTGCAAAATTAATGGCGAAATTAAATAGAGAACAAAAAGAAAAAAATGGCGTCGTTAACTTGAGTTATCATTCTCACGAATAATAAAAATAATAATAATAATAGAAATAATAATAATAACAACAACATCGACAATCTACAGAAAACAATTTCAATGCCAGCAACATTGGAAAATTTTACATCAATAACAACAACTGCCATGTAGCATCAACAACATTTATAATAACTACAATTACTAAAACTACTATTGCTGCTACTACTACTACTACTACGACAGCATCAGCAACAACATCAACAACATCGAAATTATAAACTTGAACAACTAAGCGATCGCATTATAAATACAATCTTTCAAATCGCGATAAAAATACATATAAATAATTAGTGAAATTTTTAATTGAAATTTTATTCTTTAACATTAATTAACTTTTCATAACAATGCCAAAAAACAATAATTATGATCAATGGCAAATGCAGTTTTGTCAGATATGAAGCAACAACAACAACAACAACAACAACAACAACAACAACAACATCCAATAATACCCGAACCCTTATTTATCGTGCACTTTTGCAAAAAGACAATACTTAACTAATCACTCCCTTTGAAATACCTCTACAACAACATTTAAAACAGCAACAACAGTTATTAACACATCTCCTATGTACAACACTGTCAACAACTAACGTCTAACACACATTGAAAAACAAGTGACAAACAACAACAACAACAAAGACAAAACAATCATAAATAACAACAACCAACAACAACAACAACAAAAATGGAAACGAAAGAGAAGAAAAAGAGAAGCTATCTGCCAAAGACCAGCAGAAGAAGAAGGAATTGTTACGGGTTGACTCGTGTTCGTCTGCTACACATAATCTGGCATATATGAACATTCTTTTCCATGCTTTTGTTTTCCATGTATGATTATGTATGTTCGTATGTATGTATGTGTAGTGTAAGTGTATATGTGTGTATGTATGTATGCCTTTGTCTTGCACGTATGTATATATGGCTACACTCAAATCAGTAGAAAGTACATATGTGCATGTTAGTGTGTGTGCAAATGTATGTTAGTATGGGTTTGTTTGTAAATTTTTGTCTACTGCCTCATTTAACGAACGATTTTTTATTTTTACGTAGTTGAACTATTTTGTGTCTGTATTTATGATGAAATGTCCTGTGTTGGTACGAAAGAATGTTTTCTTGTTCTCTAAAGTAGTGTATGTTCGCCTGATTAACGTAATTGGAAGCATCATTTTGTGATGCTTCTTTCTGTGCGGTCTTATAAGTTAAGATAAGTTTCATGGGTTGCTTACTTTGTATATATGTCTGTGTGCCTCTGTGTATTCATGTATACATCGATGTATTTAAATATACAAGTTTGCGCGTGTGCGCGCGCGTGTGTGAAGTCGACTTTTTGTTTGGTTGCATTCGTTTATGTAGGGAATAACGCCATATGTTAAACAGCTTTATTGGACGTGTCTCTGTTTACGCTTCTAGATTTGTTGAAGTAAGCGTTACAGCGTGTGTGCGCGTGGCTGTGCATGCGTGTGTGTGTGCCTGTGTGTTTGTAGGTGTGCGTGTGTGTGTGTACATGTGTCTTTGTTTATGTGCGTGCGTGTGTGTGTATCCTACTTTTCATTATAATGAATATCTTGTAATTATATGAAAATTCCACAAATGTGATAGAAATCACTACTTGTAAACCCAGTTTTGAAACTATTGAAAAAAAAATCATAGAACCATAAAGAGTTGAAGTATGTTTAATCAACTTGGAAGCAGTCACGCGATTACGAAATGAATTTTTATAATAAGGATCGCTGTACATTACACGCGCCGCTGCACGCCTTGTATAAATTAGTTCATGCATTATTTTAAATATAATTTTCAACCAAAAAGTTGATTAATTTCAATAAATAGAATACTAAATTAATGTTGTTTTTAACTCTTAAAAATTGGTTAAACACGACGAAAATTTTAATGTATTGATCAATCATTTAAAAATATTTTTTGTATCAATTTATGTAGAATTTATATAAAAAAAGCAGAAAATAAAGTAAAACATTTTATTGACATACAACACACAAAAAAAATGTTTCATTGTGAAAATTGAAATTTTTTTTTGACCAGTTGCATCGTCATTGTTGTTGATGCTGTTGGTTATAAATTCTCATTTCAAATAAAAATCCACATACATTCATTTCTGTGGAAAATTCTCTGTGAAAAATCATTTGTTTTGTTTTTTTTATCAACAAATACATGATATCAGATATACTTTTATTTATTAATTTATTCAAATAGTTAGAAAATTTTTAATAAATAAAACAGGCATCTGTAGTCACAGACGCAAATAAAAATATCGCTAAACAAAAAGCCGTCTACCATATGAAACTAGTTTAGCGGGGTAACATAACAATGCATTCATTATCTACATAAAAAGAGAATAGATATAAATGTATAAATGTACAGTGTATGTGACGTATATTCTGTCAGTATGTACGCAAACATATTGCGTGAGCGTATCTGGATACGCGCGCACGCACGTGAAAGCTTTCTATTAGAGACGGTAAACAGTAAAGGCTATAAATCTGCATTGCTGCAAATTAACTTATGATATGATGTTAGCATTTGGCTAATTCTATTAATGTATATAGAGTTTTTTCTGAAAATTTTTATGCAGACACACACGTAATAAATGAATGCTTCGCAGACAGGCGATGGTTTGCTTGACGTTTGGGTTATATTTCGCGATGACGTCGGCAGTTCACAGGTTCAAATTCTAGCTTGAGAAAACAATTAATTTCCTTTTAAATACTCTTTTTGAAGAATTTTATTAATTTATTTTAAATTAGATTTGTAATTTTTAGGCTAAAAAATGCATGTGATGGTGGATGTGTTCTGATGTAGGGTATTATTTGAAATTTATTAATTTTGAAATTTTTTTTACAAATTTGAAGAATAAAAAATTGAAATAAGACATATAATTGTATTAAAGTTTAAAAAACCATTAAAAATGTGGGAGGTTAGATTATTTGAAGTGCTTCTAAAAGTTTCTGGCAAAACTTAATTATGTTTCTGATGAACTTTGGCAAATTTACTTATTTAAAAAAAAAAATTTTTAAGAAATTTTATAGACATTTTTTTGAAAACTTGAAAATTTAAATAAAATAAATAAAATCATCAAATATAAACTTTGGAACATTGAAAAAGTGTAGGAAAATAATTTTTATATTATATTTGTTTTTCCAGTAGAGCAGATGAAAGCTTCAATTGATTGGAGCATTTATTTCTTGGAACTGAAGCGCCAGCCCACCTACGAGAATGATGAGTCAGCCACAAACACACAAAAACAAGCACACTCATTCACGCACACACTCACACACACACATACTCACACACACATCACATTACCTCATGACATCTTCGTCATCAACAGCTGATAAACTAATTTTTGAATGAGTGAATTCTACCTTTATTTTGTGAAAAATAAATAATTCAAAAATCATTTTTTTTACTCTTCAGTCTTTTCAAAGTTATTTTATTAGTTAGCCCAAATTGTCATAAAAATAATCAACAGTCAACATTCAAATACAAATCGTAAACTTTTACTCTCATTAGCTCATGCCGTTAAGATTTATGAAGTTTGATCTCATCAAATTTTTAACACGAAATGAGCAATGTACATTTTCGATCCCACACATATGTAGTGTTTGCCATGTCGTTTCCAGCTTTGGAACGCAAATGTACGATGTCCAGTCCAAAATGGAACCTCTCGTACGAAGTTTTGCATTCAATCTGTTTTGTTGCAGAATCTGATACGTGGTACAAAAATCTCCAAAATTATTTCAATTCCAGAATTTTTTTTTACATATTAACTTTTACTCGTCCTGAATAAACTTTGTTAATACTCGCACATGATCATTAATGAAATATCGAACAGTGCAATATTTTATAAAAACCAAAGCAGATAAAAAAAAATAAATTAACACTACGGCACCTGCCACCACCAAAAAAAAATTTATTATCTGACACATGATTTTTAACGAATTGCTGTAATTAATAATTTATGAGAAAAGGAACCAATATGAGAAACATGACTTGGTTCCATTACAATTTCTATTTATTTTTATGACTTTGATATTAGGAGTTGTGAACTCGTCAGCCTATAAGTCATACAGCATAATTTCAATGAATGGGTTTTGAAATTATAATTTATAATTTAACAAACTGATCCACACTGTTATAAAATATATCAATTGCGCTTAATTTTGGACTCTTGCTGCTGATAAAAAAAACAAATCCATTTTAAAAAATTTTTGCTTTGTAAAAATTTATTAATTGGTAAATTAATAAATGAATAATTAAGTAAATACACATGTAAAAACATCCTATATACATTTGCGTGTGTGCGTGTAAGAGTTTGCTTGTGTGTAGTTGCGTGTGTGGTTGCATGTGTGGTTGCGTGTGTAGTTGCATGTTGTGGTTGCGTAGGCGTGTGTGCTTGCGCGCGTGTTTGATTGCGTGTGTGTGTGTGTGTGGTTGCGTGTGTGTGGTTACGTGTGTGTGTGTGGTTGCGTGTGTGTGTGTGGTAGCGTGTCAGATTGCGTTTTTCGATATAGTCATACAAATTTCTTGCAATAGTAAATCATTCTTCATATTAATGTTTTTACGTTTCGTTTCATATCATGACAAATGTTCGTTAACATGGCATTTAATCAAACGAATACGTGATATTTATTCTCATATGCGTGTTTCTGCTTGCTGCCCTGTTTGTTTGAATACAATCACGCACAAATAGGTAAGAAGCATAGCCATTTATAATTACAAGTTTTCAAATTTTTCAAATAACGATACATTTTTTTTTTTCTTAGTCCAGTTCCGGTTGTTTTAAAATAAATTTAACAATAATAATAACATTTTATTAAAAATTATCGAAATATTACGTTAAAAATTAATTTTGATAGATTTAAATGTCGTTATCTTTAAATATATTTCAAAAGTTTCAATTGTTACCAAGTTAAAATCATTTGAAGTCTTAAATATATTGTAAAGCATATTTTTTATTTCTAAACACCCACACAAACGCATTCTGAATATTTATACGTGGATCACCTACACAAATAACTTGCATCCAAGCAGGAAATCGCATGCAACATCATACCCGCAAAGAAACCTACGTGCTATTTCATATATAAAAAGATCTTTATGTTTGAACTTGCTTGTATTTGTATGAACAATCAAACATGAATTTGACAACAAAGATCTTTCAACATTTAACACAAACTAACACACACACGCACACATACACGCACGCACACAACACACACACACGTACACATACACATTCATACCACCTAAAAACCACCTATCTAACCACAATAACTAAACTATATTATACAGAAATTGTAGGTTGGGCCAGTTTTTTGAGGAATGTCGCCAAAAACAAAATATTTATCCTTTCGCTACGCTGAACGAACAACAAAAGTAGCATTGTTTGAGACATGCGTTCTTTCTCGGTGTAGGCAAGGTTGTAACTTTTGTAATTGTTTAATAAAATAGAAGCCCTTTTTATTAATACAATTAATTCTGACATCATAATAAAATCATCAGTGGTAGTTATAGATAATTAGGTAGAGATTTGAAGATCTGTTAGACGTTAAACTGTTGCACCAGTTAAATTTGGAAAAATATTTCCACAAACAACAAATAATTATCAATGATTGGAAAACATCAAAATGACAACTAAATGATCATAATAACCAAATAACCACAACAATCAAACAACCACAACAACCAAATGACCACAACAACATAAAAACAAACAACAAACAACATTGAAAGAAAGTAAAAAATCAGAGTACTAAAACAGCTCAACGTTGAATAGACCAAAAAAAGCACACCTAGTGGAATGAGATGGAGTGTTAATAATTGGCAAGCTGTGGAGTGAGGCACGCATAAGCTCAGGTAATTTCAATACAAAGTGATTGGCTGTGTTTCTTCTTTGGTACTGCCGTTACATATTGGTGGTTTTTAGCGTTCAATCAATCAATCAATCAATCCATCAATCAGTCAGTCAGTCAGTCAGCCAGCCAACCAGCTAGCCAGCCATCCAGCCAGTCAGTCAGCCAGTTAGTCAATCAACCAATCAACAAACCAATCAACAAACCAATCAACCAATCAATCAACCAATCAATCAAACATTTATACAGCTTTCTCTCTGAAACGCAACTTAACACAAAACAGCTTAACAAACTAAAATGTTTAAT
Source organism: Helobdella robusta (assembly GCF_000326865.2). Classification (NCBI taxonomy): domain Eukaryota; kingdom Metazoa; phylum Annelida; class Clitellata; order Rhynchobdellida; family Glossiphoniidae; genus Helobdella; species Helobdella robusta. Next base: position 10,912,181 of record NW_008703570.1, read on the forward strand.
GTAATAATACTAACCAGTAAAAATACTTATACGAACAACTGAAACATTAATGATATAAAGATAAAAAAACAACAAAATATGAAATAATAATAACGATAACTATAATGACGACGACGATGATGATATTAGAAGCATTTAATGAAAACAACAACAACAACGATGTGAATAGCAGTAGTTAGAGACTCTTCAATGCATTATTTAAGTTCTGCGTAAATAATTTATGCCTTCATTCTAACAATTTTTTAATATAACAATAATCATTGTTATTGTTATTACTATTATTATTATTTTCTTAATATATATTTTTTTCAAAATACTTTTTTATTATTTTAGAGATAATAACGACCATGTTCTTATGTTAATAATAATGATGATGATGATCATGATAAAATGATTAAATAATGATGATGATACAAAAGATGATGATGATGATGACGATGACAAAGTTATAGCGAATATTATTATATTGCGGGTGATGTTGATGACGATGATGACGATTAGGATGATGATGACGATGATGATAAACTAAAATAAAATCGCTGGTGATAGGCTGTCGATAACGATGATAGCATTATTAACAATAACAAAAGGAAAGACGATGATAATGATGATGATATGGACGCGTGTACTGCTGCAAATGATGATGATGTTGGTGATGATGATAATGATGATGATGTTGTTGTTGTTGATGATGATGTTGAGACTGTTGTTGTTGTTGATAATGATGATGAACGTAATGATGATGATGATGAGGTTGCTGATGATGATGAGGTGATGAAGATGCCGTGAATTATGATGGGGATGTTGGAAAAAATGATCAGAAAAGGGAGATAAAAGAAGGAAAGGTATTTGAATTTAAATTTTAGAATTTGAGTCTCTTGTAATGCTTTTGAAAAGAAATCCATTGTTGAAGTTCAGATTAGTAGAATAATGACGTACAGATGATGACGACGAGGACGACGACGACGCTATTTTTATTTATTTTGTTGTTGTTAAATAATGATAAAATTATGATGATTATTATTATTATTATTCTTTTTTTATTCAATATTGCAATCAGGATTTTTTATTATCATTACTTTCAATTGCAATCGGTAGGGACATAAACCATTAAAATGACTCATCACTGATCGAAACGTAAAACAACGCCATTAATCGAAGTTAAAATTGAAAATTTTATAAAACGAGTTAATAATAAAAAAAAAACACCACTAGCCGAGAAATAATATTTACGACCAGTTAAATAATAAAAAAAAAAACATAACGGAAAATATTTTTGAATGATAAAATAAAAAAAACATAATGGAAAATATTTGTGAATAATAAAATTATAAAAAACATAATGGAAAATATCAGTGAATAATTAATTTCAGAATTTACGACAACACCAGCAACTATGGAAAAATTGTATATTAGACAAACAAAGAACTGGGTTACTACTATTAATATAATATTAATATTTCAATAGTATTAATAATTCAAAAATCAAAAATTTTTTCTATTATTTTTAAATTTAAAAACAAAATAATTTAGAATTTATAAAAAATGCATTCAAAAAACATTCCAGAGCTCGCGTGCATTCTGCTATTAATTTCTATCCCGTATTATGAATTTTTTATCAATTCGTAGACCCATGGTAAGATCTGGGCTAGGAAATATAGACACACGCGTATACGCACGCACACATACTCACTCAAACGCAAATACTCAGAAATATTTCGTTTTTCACACCTCTTAACTTGACAAATTAACAAACAATTTAAAAAAAGAATTATGTTTCATTAGAAAATGAAATGCTCACAAATTTTACTTTCATAAAAAAAAGTAGTTTCTATACTTTCGCCTATTCTTATATTTACATCCAAACTGATACCTCTACCGCTGCATACAGCAGTCTACAGCATGCATGTATGTATAACAGTATTTGTTTGTAGATTCCTTTCAAAACTACAATCTTCTAATAATCCGTACGTTAAAAGAAAATAAAAAGCAGCATAGAGACGTGTGTTTGAATGATGGTAGACTCATTGTGAAGCAAAGTCTGCGGTCTCCAGTGCTCAGCAGTTCGGGGAATTTTTTGCATTCATCATTTTTCGTCTTGAACCAAATTTTTTTTTCTATTATTAATTTTTTTTAATTTAATTTTTTTTTCTTTTGAACACTGGCGTCGGGTGGTTATGTATATCTCAAATGAATTTCAACTAGAGATTGGTGTCGTGATTGATTACGTTGCAGTGTATGTTGTCCAATCATTGCGAAGATCTAAAGAAAATATAAAATAATTACACAAAGAGTTGAACTATTTTGTTATCATTAATTTATTAAATTTCTCATCAACTTAATTTTAACAAGTTCGTATAGCATATTTTTGGCTGCCAACCAACCCAACACATAACAACTCAATACAACACACACAAGCAAACTGACAAACGAACGAACGGCAGACATCCAAAGCAACACTATTCATAAAACGAAATTTTAGACTTTCCAAAAGTGTTAAGCCGATCATTTATATATATAAATCTAACTTCTCCCAAAACGATCATTACCTTTTTCGTTTTTTGTGTCATTAAATTTTCAAACAAATAGCTTAAAGTACTTTCATACCGAAGTTCTTAAAAAACTTTTTTCCATAAAAAATAAAAACAAACTTGTGAAAATTTCTTAAAGGTTTTCTTAATTTTTGTAAGTTTTAAATTTTATACTATAAAGTTTTTTCAAGATTTAAAAAAATAATTTTTATTCATATGAGTGAATAAATATTCATTTAATAATTTTTAGTAGACATATTGAAATAAATTTAGCTTCCAATTATTATAAATGTGTTTTTTAATTCAAATTTTACCACGTTAAAAACGAAACGTTTCAAATTTCAAAATTTTGAATTTTAAAATTTTTCTTGCAACCAATCAGTATTTAAGTTATTTGTTTCAAATTTAGGAGATAAACTTTTAAAAATGAAAATTTTATCTGTTTGGAAAATAACAAAAAATATTGAACCTTAATAAATATCAAAGAGAGAAGAAAAACGAAATAAAAATTAGAAGGCAGAACAAGAAACAAGGGAATAAAATCAGATTTAAATTCAAGAACTGTCTGTCAATGATGACATCATGTTGTCATGCTGAAGCTGTTGGGAGTTGAACATGCAACCACCAGCGTATGTTTATTTGTCTGTCTGTCTGCTTGTTTATTTGTTTGTATGTTTACTAGTTTGACTCTTTGTCTGTTTATTATTTTTTTGTTTGTTTCACCGTGTGTTTCATCGTCGAAATGTCTGTCTGTTTGTTTGTTTATCTTGTTGTTTATTTAATTGTATGTTCTGTTTTTGTCGATTCATTTGTGGTTTGGGTTGGTTGGTTGATTTGCTAAAGATTGGTTGATAAGTTGAATTTGTACTTGGTCGCAATTAGCTGTTTGTATTGTAAATGTTTAGCTGACATTTATTGTGGGTTGTTTTAAAATATATCAGATGGGAGACATCTTTTGTGCAAACACACATACTTTAAAACGTGTTTCGCTTTCTTCTATCTCGATAGAATTTCTCCATCCAATAAACAACATCGAGCAGAAATATAAAAGCTTTTGAGTGCAATGAATAAATGAATATTTGTATGCCGAAACAATAGTTCATGTGCATTTGAACACATGTGTATTTGCATCCGCCCATCCATCTGGAGACGAGTGCGAGTAAACAAAATGTTCGGCGTACACACGGTAGAGGCCTGCCTGCCAGCCTGGCTCAGTGCGCGCGCGTGTGTGTGTGTTTGTAAGCAGCTTTGTAAACATTCACATGTCAATATCTAGATGAACGTGAAAGTTTCTGCCGCTGAGAATGTTTTCATATCCTGTGCGAGCACTGCACACTGCATGTAATGCTTACACTTTAGATAGGTGTGTGTGTGTGTACGTGTGTGTGTGTACGTGTGTGTGTGTTTCTGGGCGCGATTGTGTCTGACATGCTTTTTACCTAAGTAAATCGTGTACAATAACCGTGTCGTTATAATTTTTAGTAGAACAATTTTTACTTTAATTTTTCAAATAGTTGGGGGTCTGTTATCAAAGAAAGTTAATCAATATATTTTTTGCTTTATCCAAAAAAGTTATTTATTCGTTGTGAAACCATTAAAAAGTTCGGTAATTTTTCCGGCATTCTTCAAGCTAATGTTTTAACATTAGTTCATCAAACAGTTTCAACAGCAAAGAACAATGTGATTTTCCAAGTTTCCTGCAGTTCGTCAGACCTTCCGAAGTACCTAAAAAATTATTTCAGCCTAAATAACAAAACAGAAGAACATGTTATATTTTATTCTTTCATTTTAAATAGCCACACGTGATTCAGTGTAGCAAATGTATTCAGTGGAACAGCCCTGAAGTGTGATTCCTTAGGAAAAAACCTCTACAAGAGCCTGTCAAGAGTTGTTTTGATGGCTTCAAACATTCCTCAAAATAACACTAATCTGTCTTGGCAAACATTAACAGTTGCAAGCATTCTACCCTTGTATTTATCATATTTCTTGAAATTATGTTAGTACCTAGGATAAATTTGTACTATTTAAAATTAAAAGTATTGACAAAGTACTAGAGTATGTCTCAGTCTAAATTAGTACTTGAGCATAAATGTGCTTAAGTGCTCATACTCACAATTTTTAGGGTTTTTTTTACACATGTAGATCGATTGTTGCGTGTAGATGCACGCAAACGGAGAAATATAAATGGGAGCACATGTATGTTCGCTTGAATGTTTGCATGTGTCAACCGTCTATGAGCCTCAGGTGGTTATAGAATGAAGATTTTGTAAATGTTTGTACGTGATGAACATAATGAACATTTCGCATTATTTATTCATGCCTCCCTTCTTCATTCTTCTCAAACTTCTCTTTGTATATGATGTTGTATGTATACTGTTTGAGTTTTCGTCAATGTTTTTGAATTACTACGCGACTGTTTCCCTTCTACGTTTGGATCTATTTTTTTTTAATTTTCATCAGTGCATTTGTTCATGAAACTTGTTTATACAGGGCGTGTTTTCTTATACGCGCTGTATACTACTCTTCAAGTGAGCACCATGCTGCATAAGAATCGGATTATACGTAGTATGTTAAATATTGAGAAGTGAACACTTGGATTAATGTAACGATATTTACACTTCAAAGCATTTAGAGAAGACGAAGTGATGAAAAAAACGCCACCCAAAAAAATGAAGTGTGAAAATTACAAAAAGTAGAAAAAAGAGAATTTGTTTTTATTTGTGTTTTAAATTATGCCAGTGAACCGGCACTCTGCCCGTCAATATGTGTGCAGGTTCGAGTGAGTGAGCCTTCTTCCTTTTTTTTCGTCCCCTCCATTCTCCACAGATTGACAAGTTGAAGTTTTAGCAGAGCATCTTTTCAAATTTGTACGCTCGAAAATGTAAATGTTCAAACAATTTTTACTTTTCAAAAATTTTTAAAATAAAAGTTAAACTAAATAAATAAACTTTTGTGATGTATATGGATGCCGATTGTTTCTGTCTAACAAACAAAAGGAATCGAGTTAATATTTTATTTTCTTTGTAATTTTTTTAATAATTTAATTAATAAAAAATTTTGACATTTCAAAACAATTTATTTTTGGTTAACGATAAAAATATGCTTATTTCAATATTGAAAGAAATTTGTTTATTGGAAAACTTTTACGGACGTTGGAACACTGAAATATTGGCATGTTTATGTTTTCCTTTATGCTGCGTTCTAACATTGGTTCAATTTAAACTACAGACAAAACTCTAGCAGTAAGTATGTATCTATGCTAACAAAACTATACTATCAAAAAAACGCGGCCACAAAAACAAAATAAAAAAATAGGAAAAAATTCAGAAAAAAAATTAATCAAACGTCGAAGTAATGTAATTGTTGGACGCCTTGTAAAAAGAATAATACGTCAGAAAACATTATAACAACTGATCGGACGAAAATACACCAGATACAAAAATACAAACAAAATAAACAATACAACAAAACAAACAAATGATGGCAATAAACAATACAAAGAGAATAAAAAGAATAGGAAATGAAATAAAGCAAAAAAAGATTAGCGTCATCAAAGTAGATATGTAATTACCTGACACCGAGTCGTGTCACATAAACTTTTTTCTCTTTTTCTTCTACTTGCTTTTCTCTCTATCTTTAATTATTTGTTGTTTTCGGTTTCATTGAAATAAATTACTTATTCTTGACGAGATTTTGCAAACAAATGAATTAAAAGTTGTTTTGTATTTTGGTTTTTATTAAATTTCTTTTTATAGCCAATATTTTAGAAATTAATATTTTAGTTTCTTTTACTTAAAACTGTTTTCATTATAAAATTTATTTACTTATTTATTGAAAATATTTTTAAAACAATTTTTTGAAAATGTGTGTATGTAAGTAGGTGTGTACACATACATGCATGTACTTTTTATATAAGTATGTATTCATGTATATGTAAGTGTGTGTGCGTGTCTTTGCATTCATGTGTGTATGTTTGTGTGTGTGTCTTTGCATTCATGTATGTGTGTATGTATGTACGTATGCAAATTTAATATTGCACATCTGCATGTTGCTCATACGTTATAATGACGTTTTCTTTATGTTGACAGTTTATCATCTCTCCCTCACAGTTTTACACCTCTTCCTATATATATTTTGCATCTTCGCAGTCTAATTAATTGCTTTCTTTTTTCATTCTTGGCCATTCTTTCTTACTTCTAGTCTATCCTTCCGGCTTATCTTTTTTTGTTTCTTTATCACGCCTTTCGTTCTTTCTTGCTCTTATAATATCTGCATCTGTGCGCTTTTTCTTATTTTTCGTGTTACCGTTTATTTATCTCTTTCTCTCTCTTCTTTTCTCTATTTCTTTCTCTCTATCTTCTTTTTTTCCCCTTTCCCCCCTTTTTTTTTTTATTGCCCCTCCCATTCTCTTTTTCTGTCTCTCTTGTTTTTGTTCATGATCAAATTTAATCCCACCAAAATTCATTTATGACTCTTCCCAGTTCTGTGACTAGTTAATTAGTTATTAATCAATCAATCAGTTAATTAATCATTTAATTAATTGATTATTTAATCAGTTAATTAATTATTCAATTAATTGATTATTTAAACGAATAATCAAATAATTAATTGAATGATTCACTTTTCTAATTAATGTAAACTAACTCGGCTATTTGAAGGAGTGTTTACAAGTTTAATTAAGGAAACGCTGTGCCCAAGATTAATGGAGATGCAACATTGACGCCCGACTATCGTATCAATAAAACACTTGTTTGCCGTGTTTGCAATGTTCGTAATGTTTGTAGGGTTTGTAATGTATGTAAAGTTTGCCACGTTTGTAATGCTTGCAATGTTTACATTTTTATTGAAAAAATTTTTTTTAAAAACAATGTAAATATTCTTATTCTTATGTAAAATCTTATTGTAACAGTAAAGTTAAATAACAACATAATGAAAAAATGTGTTCAAACAATTATAGCAATAATAAATATTAATAACATTTCAATTGTGTAATGTTATGTTAAGTAGTATAATGTACTTTAATGTAATTTAATGCAATGAGATTCTTCAACCCAAAACTCGTATTTGACAAAGTGCTAGAATTTAAAAATATCGAAATCTCGAAAGAGTAATAAAGAATATCTGAAAATATAACAGTGACAGTAGTAACAATATTATTAGTAATACTATAATGATAATGTTAGCAATGATATTATTAGTATTGAAAATGATATTGGTTAAAATATTGACGGAGTAATACATTAAAATTGTAGTAAAATGTTTAAAGTTTACAAATACAGTGAAACACTTTTGAATGAGTTCATTTTGTGAAGTGTCTGTAAACGAAAAGGAAAAAATTTCAACAGAAGAGAAATTTGTAAATAGTCAAAAAAGAAGTGTTAACATTGGGTGTAAAAAAGTATAAAAAAAACACATAATGTTATTACTAATAACGCAGCAAGTAGAAAAACGTTTGCTAAACAGCGTTTGCGTTTGCTAAACAGTTTGCTAAACAGTTTTGCGTAAAACGCTCGTAACTAATAGCGGTAAATGTTGAACAGCCGAAAGATTAGCCTAACTATGATCAAAAAGTTGAACATGTTGTACGTTTCAATGAATGTTTTATCAATTTATTTTTTTATAAAATGATTAAAGATCTAAAAAAAATCAATGCTAAAATTGTAAGCTGCTGTAAAAAAATTATTTAATTAGAAAATGACGAATTTCTTTTTAAAAACCTCAAATAAATCACATCAATAGCATAACCGTGTATGTTGAAAAGTATATTGGTGATTGAAAAAGAGTAAGTTTCATTAAAGATAAAAAAATAACTAAAAAATAAAAAATTTTGAATAATAAATATTGAGATTTATATTTGATTGTAAATAGAGATTCATTAATTTTTGATTTTATAGGATTCATAGAAGCGTAAAACAATGAATCGACATAATTATACATCTGACAATACAATAGTATATTTTAAAGTACTCATTGGTGTTGCACCTTTCAAAAAACACGAAATTTACGTAAATTTCATTTTATTAATTATAAAAACGTCTAAAAATTTCAACTATCTCACCTGATTTTCAGAAAAAAAAATTCTTTCAAAGCTGCCGGATTAAAGTGCAGTTTAGCAAATATTTTCGTTAGAACGTGTAAAACTTAAAAACACTATCTTTTACAAATAACAACAACACACTAACAACACCGTAACTTAATATTTAAGTAACAATAATAAAAAATTATCGACATTTTTGGCTTATAAAAGGTTTTTTAACAGAATATTCTAATAATTGCAATAAGACAAGACTAACAGACAATACCGCAACTCATGCTTGCATCATATTGGCGAAGGTAGTACCCATATGACCGTATACATTAAGGGCGCAAGACGTTCTATATAAATATGTAAGCATATGGTGAATGTACATGTATATGTACATGTATATATCTGTGTTTTTATACATATAATAACATACAACAATATGTGAATGTGTCAATATATCTACAAACAATTTATTGATTTTTTTCTGTTCAAAACAATATATATATATATATATAATATAAATATATAAATATAAATATAAAATATTGTGAATATATATATATATATATATATATATATATATATATATATCGGATTAAGACAGTCAGAAATGCAATTATTGATTAAAATCATAGCACGTTCCGCGTTAGTTAGCTTACGATTTATTCTTTTGATTTTTTCTGACGGTAGATCTTAAATTATTGTCAAGTTTCTAGAGTTCTAAACCAAAATTTTTTACTTAGACAAACATGATAGAAAAGCTTCTTTCGGTATTTCTATACCATCTTTGGTGTTCGAATCGTTACGATATGTATCCGATATAAAATACGATATATGTGTATACGATATAAAATCTTGCACATATATATTCATCTATCAATGTCGAGAAATATTTTTGTGTTTGGGCGTTTATCCTTATTATCGTCTGCAAATTTGAATTTTAATATCTTTGACCACGAAACATTAAAACAAAATTATTTTCTTATAAGAGATCGTTTCAGAAAAATTAAAATGCAAAAGCGTTCAGATGAGGTTGTAGCTTCTGATTATTGGAATGCTTAAAAATTTATACAAAATGTGATGTATATTAGCATAGGTGTCAATAGATTTGGCTGCGAGCGAGCATGTTTTTGTGTTTAATCATCTCTTTCTTATATGGTCGTGTGTGTGTGTGTGTGTGTGTGTATGGTGTGTGTGTGCGCGTTCTGTTAATGTATAATGAAGATTTATTTTTAATGTGTGTGCTTGCATACATGCATACATGTACTCACGCATACATGCACATATATGAATATGTGCATTTCTTTTCAGTTGTCGTTTATAAGATAGTTTTATTCAAGGCTTCTATCTCAACACATAGTTTTTCTTAGTTATAAAAACACAAGGATGATTGCATACTTGTCTGTTTTGGGAATTAGAATTAAACAGCATTTTATCCAAATGAGCATGAAATAATAAAACAAAATTTTATATAGCAACAAAATTTCACAAAAAATATATCTTACAGGACTAACCAGAGATGACCAAAGAAAAATATATAAAAATTTATTAAGTCTGGTCACTGAAAAACTCAAAAAACAAAAAATGGCTCTTTTTTCATCTGAGATAATTCGACAAATGCAGAAACACACGCGCACACATAAACACACACACACACACACACACACACACACACACATGATAATAATAATGTGTTCGGGAACATGTATTTTAATATGTATGTGACTTGCAGTTAATGTCTGTCTACCACTATGAATGTTTATTGGTTGTACTGCTCGTTTTTTAGGCTGTGTCTGCAGAGAGGAGAGAGAGAGAGAGGAAGAGAAAGAAAAAGAAAAGTGAGAAAGGTGAAAACGGAGGAGAGAAAAGATGGAAAGATGGAAATTAAGGAAGAAAAGTAATAGAACATATCGATAGAAAAATGATTTGTAACAAAATCAAAAAACTATTAACAAGTTGAACCGGCAAATAAGAGTTATAATAAAGTGAAAATTAAAGTAGACTAAAAACAAAAAAATTAAACAATGAAGTTTCGTGGTAAAAATGTACAAAGGGAGAGAGAAAGAGAAAAAGAGCGAGAAACAGTAAAAAATTTATTGAGACGGATAAACAAGAGAGATGATGAGAAGACGATGGGGAAAGTATCATGTTTGTAGTTAATGTACATCGGTGCATTCGATATTCCTTCCATCTGGCCATATAATAATCATTCATTTACCGGTGGTGGTAGCAAACTATAAGTACACACACACACACACCGCACACACACATTTTTGTGTAAGAATTATTATTATTATTATTGTTATTATTATTGTTATTAGAGTATCTTCAAAAACTATATCGAAATAATGTCACAAATGTACTTATGTATATGTACATATAGTTTCAATAAATACGGTAGCATCCATATGTGCGTAGGTGCCTGTTTTGTGTGTATGCGTGTGCGTGTGTGTGTACGTGTGTGTGTGTGCATATCCGTGTGTGTGTACGTGTGTGTGTGTTCATGTGTGTTCATTCATCTAGATTTCTAGGTAAATAATCAAATAGAAAATTTTAATTAAATTTAGCGACTGTGTGGTTGTATTGGAGGTGAGCTGGAATTGAAATTTGTTCCAAATTTCTCCCATTTTTGTTTGTCATTTCCGATACACTCCCGAATTTCCATTTATGACAATGTTTTTTGAAAATTCCCATTTTTCTAACTCATTCCCGCCTTTTCACTCCCATTCACAAAAACAACTTTTTCTATCCTCTTTATCATACCCTTCATCATCCTCATCAGCATCATCATCATCTTCCTCATCCTCTTCCTTCCGACCACAGTCATTTAATAGAAGGGCACTTAGTTATTTGGAACATGGAATCAATAAAATAGTGAGTGCACAAATTGTCGCATCTTATACAAAATGCATGAGTCTTCCCACTCAAATTCTTCTGATGTCTTTACTTACTTCTCCCTGAGTTTGTGCGTCTCCGTTTCTTCTTTTCTATGTTTGTCTCATTGTTCATTTCTTGATTTTTTTAATTCTCTTGGCATTAGAATTTATTGGTGGGACTGCTTCATTTGTTTTTGTTTGCGACCCTGAAAACGGGCCGTATTCTAAATCGATGATGCTGTTGAAGATCATGATGACGGGCGGGGATCCATTCTTCAAAATGAATAATTTGGAACATTTGAAAAAAATATACACGCGTGTGCGTCTTTTATCAGTTTCTGGTGGTCCAATTTTAATATTTCATATTCCACGTACGCACAAACATCGTTTGGGTGTTCGTATACAACAAAAAATATGTAAGCAGTCACACAAAAACACAAACGTATGTATATCGGAGTCTATGATTATTTCGCATGCTAATTATAATAATAAATTATATTTTCGGAGCACATTAGTTCCATTGACTGGTGTTTTATTTCTTCCAAAAGTGCGCGCCGGAGTGTACTTAAAGTTAAACAGTTTGTACGCAATGATGTTGATGTTTGTTGATTTCCACATGATTTTTTTGCTGTTGTTGTTGCTGTTGCATGTGTTTCTAATGTTGTTGTTGTTATCGACAATGTTGTTGTTTAGTTCGTGTTCGCGAGAAACTTTGCGGTTGATATTTGATAAATGATAATTAACCTGGCAATCATTGAATTAGTGTTTGCTGGCAGTTTAGTTGGTTGTTGTCGCTGTATCTTTTGTTTTGCTGTACGCGTGTGTGTGTGTGTGTTTGTGTGTATGTGTGTTTGTGTGTGTTTGTGTGTATGTGTGTATGTGTGTGTGTGATTTGAATGTGGCGTGCAACGGGGCCGTTACAATTAAAAGATCGTAACATAACCAATTACTACATGACTAATGTTATTGGCGGTAACACACACCACGGCTTCTACAATCATCATCGTCGTCATCATATTCATCATTTTCGCGTTCATTATTATTACTATTACATCATCATCATACTCATCGTGAACACTATCATCATCGTCATCGTCGTCATCACCATTCTTATAATCTAGTAGCATTGTTATGTCATTATGCATAATTGAAAATATCACCCTAATTAAATTCTGGTGATGACGATCTTAAATTCATCTTTCAGATTGTTAACCTGTATAAAAATGATTTTAATATTAAAAATCAAATGCCACTACAAAAACAGTTATAAAAATATTAAATTTTAATGTGTTTGTGTGTTTGTCTGTGTTTTTGTATGTGTGTGTATGTATGTTTGTGTGTGTATGTCTGTATGCATGTATAATATATGAATTTGCTTGTATGAAAATACAAAGTTCATTTATTTTCTGTGAAAGTGCACTTATATTGCACATGTGGTCACCGGCAGTTGTTATTGAATGATGAAGTTGATGATGACGACGATGATGATGACGAATGACGATGATGACAATGACGGTATTGCTGCCGATGATGATGAAGACGGAAATGGTGGTGACAAAGATAAAGATGAAGATGATGGTGAAATTTAAGATGATGGTGGTGATGTGATTGTTGTGATGAAGATATTGATGGTTTAGTTAGATTGTACGCTGATAGGATTGATTGGTTTATGAATGCTTAGGGTGCCAATACTTCTGCTGTTCACGTTGAAGATGATGACGACGACGAAGACGATGATGAAGATAATGATAGTTTTGATATCAACAAAACGATGATGAAGATGCTGATGATGACTATAGTGAGTAAGGATGCTGATGATGACTATAGTGGGTAATGATGCTGATGATGACGACGATGACGATGATGATGGTGATGCGAATTATAGAATGATAAAAATTGTACCAATACTTCCCACATTCACTCTAATGGTGTCCTTCATGTTGCCCGGCTTAATCTATTTTGCGCAACACATGAACGTTGTGCTGATGTTGTGGCTGATGTAGTAGCTGCTGCTACTGCCGGTAGTTTTATTGCTGGTGCTGTAGCTGATGTAGTTGCTGGTATAGTTGGGGAGTAGTTGCTAATGTTGTTGCTAGTGTTGCAATTGGTGATTTCACTGATGTTGTTATGTTGTTGTTGATGCTGGTGATCAAAGCCGAATTAAAGCCAAAAGAGAGATAGATCTCTACAATTACTTAAAAATGAAATAGTTGCCTCCACAAGAACGTAGATGTCTCTTTGTTTTAGTTATTATGGATTTTGTTGCTGTTGTTGTTGCGTGGTTAATTTCAAAAATATCTACATGCTCTCTTTATACTAATTTTATTACCCAGTTATTTATTCAATTTTTTCGTTTATTAGAATTGTTCTGTTATGTTGGGTTGTTGTTGTTTTTTCAATGTTTTACGTGAAATTCATGTTTGTTGTTGTTTATGTATCTATAATGTTATCGAAATTAGGATCAATTTTGTTTTTATCATTGTAACATTTCATCATTGTGTGTTGTGTTACGTGTTGTTAATGTTGATGACATTAATGCTGTTGATGTTGCTGTAGATTTCATTGCCAATATTGAGGTGATTGACTTGTCTGTTATATAACAATATACAATGCTGTTATTAACATTACATCTATCGACACTCTTAATGTGTTGTTGATGTTAGCTGCATCTATTGATGTCGGTGTTGATGTCTCGTTGATGTTAGCATGTGTATAATTGAGTGCTTGACACGGCTAACCTTCTTCTTATCGGAGACTCCCATGTATATTTATTATTTAGCACTACTGCAACTACAACTAGACAACAGGATGCTGCTGCTAGCTGATTTCCGTTGTGGTAGCCGTTGTAGATGTTGTTGCTAGTGTTATTAAGGATGTTGTTAGTTTTATTTACGCTGTTAATGTCGTTAGTGTTGTTTGGGATTTTTGTTGTTGTTGTAGTGTTGTTGCTGTTTTTTATTAATTTTGTCGTTGATGCTGTTACTTTTTGTAATGTTTTTGTAATCGTTAAGGTTGTTGTTGGTTTTTTTTTAATTATGTTGTTGTTTGTTTGTTAATTTTAGTGTTCTCTTTAAAATTAACTGCAATTTAAACAATTCCAGTATTTTTATAAATTATACGAGATGGTAGTGGTGAAAGGAAAATGTCAGATAAATTAAGATGATCAGATGACGATGCAGACTCCTCTATGATTTAGAACGCTGAACACTAAAAATTTATTTTAAAAAATATATAAAAAATTTTTCAGAATACTTTCAAAGTTGTCCAGAAAATAAGTATAAAAAATGTGTGATAATGAATTATTCGAAATCACAACCAACCCAAAAAATCAAAAAAACCAAAAAAATACAAACACGGAGCGATGCCAGTGGCACAAACAAATCATCTGTTTGCTTAATTTTTCAACATTTTACCCACGACAAACAAGGTATAGGCTGTTTATGTTTATTTGCCGACAGAGAGCTTGGAATATTCTTTATTGTTCTTACTACTGTTGTTGTTGTTTGTTGTTTGTGGTGTTGTTGTTTTTGTAGAGACTTTTATGTCTTAGTCCGGTTGGCTATCCATATTTTTTTGTTTGTTCCTACATATTTAGTTCTTGTTATTTCTTTGATATTTTTTAAACCTATTTGTTGTTGTGTTTGGCTAGCAGTAGTAGTATTAGTAGTTGTTGTTGTACAAATGTTTCGTTTTTGTTGTTAAAGTGATTGCATGTGTCTTAAATTTAACGCCATATTTCAACCTTTAACTTAACTACGCTTTTGTCATTGGAGTTGAAATCAACGTGGCATGTTTTATTTTAGGATAACATTTTTGAAATGTGCTGTTTGAATTTGAATTCAACTCTCAAATGGAACTTTGTAATTCGATGCTCATGCGTTATATCGTTATGTTGTCGTTCTCTGTGTTTATCTTTTATTCTGTATTTCAACCTCTGATAATGAACAACAAAATATTTCAGAAAATTAAAAAGAATAAAACTAAGAAGAATAGGATTTGAAAAAAATTTCCACTTAAAAAGGTTTGCGATGATTAAAAACTCATTGTTAAGTTGTTGTGCTGCACGGCGGTGATTTAAAAGTTGCTCCGGGCGAGACTCACCTCACCTCGCCATTCCACCGTTCTCTCTCCATTTTTTTCCATAATTGCAATTTTTCATATTTTCCTTTTCATCTTTGCAGCTTTTAATTCCATTTTTAGTTCGATTTATGTTCAAACTCGGTTTTAAATTTGGCTCTGTATATTGTTTCTTTACCTAAGCACTGAGTTGATAGTTTTAAAATTTTTTGATATAATATTCAGCTCTTTGGAATAACTTTTCTGAAAAAACGCAATGAAAGTGTTTTATCAATACTATTGAAAAATTATATTTATGTGTGAGTGTTAGCGTATGAGTGTTGGCGTTGATGTGTGAGTGTGTGTACGTGAATGTGAGTGTGTGTGCGTGAATGTGAGTGTGTGTGCGTGAATGTGAGTGTGTGTGTCTCTCTTTCTTTCTGTGTGTGTGTGTCTGTGTGTGTTGTTTGTGTGTGTGTGTGAATCTTTGTCTGTATGGGTCAGAATATTATTAGAATTTGTACACATAACTTTTGAATTTTTCAATTTTACCATATATTTATTATTTATAGATTTTGTCATGTTCTGTAGGTCGTTGCCGTACACTTATTCTTGCCTTCAAAAGTTTTTCGATAATTAATAATTTCATTTTCGTGTACCAGTGCCATACCTCACGCCCTGCAGACAAATAGCCTTCTTTTAAAGTGCATGTCAACTGAAATGGTTTCAATTTGTTAGCTGCTTCCTATAAAACTCTTCTTGCAATCAAACAAGCTCCTGGCTTGCAGAATCATTGTGTTTCTTATTATTGTGAATAATTAGATATTAAATGGGACCAAGTTACAGACTTACTGCAAATAGCTTGTTAATTATCATTAAGTTTTGTGAAAATTAATAAAACGAAGCGAAAATTTTGTTGATGAATTTTTGATCGAGAGACCAGAACGATAATGAAATTTGCAAAAAAACTGCAAAATATGGGATACATGCAAATAAAATTAAATTTGAATTAACTATTAATTTCTATAGTCATTATTCCGCAATGAAAAAATTCCACTTTCATTGATAACATAAATTTGATCAATTCATATATTCGAAAATTTTTAAACGTGTCTGTTTACGATGGCAAGCATAATGGAGAAACTATTGAATTAAAATTGGGCAGTTGCCCCCAAAATACAAAATAACTTATATAGGCTTTCAGATCAACTTGAATTTACTGTCTGACTTCTCATATTATATTTTGTATTCATCCAATGTAACATGTCACGTGTAACTAAAAAACAACTACGATACATACATATGTGTGTTGTGTGTAGGCAGGCACATTGCCTTGTAGGAATAGTTGTGAGGATTGATTGAAGTATGAAATGTCACCTTTCAATAAAAACATGCGAAGAGTCATGTTTGAAGGTGCGGCTGAAGGTTCACTGTCACAAGTGATTTGACAGTTCTTCTCTAGACACTCTACGTAATTCTGTAAACATTTGATTTTTAATGTTATTCAACAAAAGGTTTAATTTTTGATACGTTTGTCTATTCTTTTAATTTATTATTAATTTCAGTACAATTTAAATACTCTCCTATACCGGCAACAACAAAGAAGAAATAAACATGGAATCATTTTGAAAGGATTTTTTTAAACTGCTAAGGATGAAATATTAAAGAGAAGAAACCTGAAAATTATTTTGAAAAAAGTAATGATTGCTTCCAAAGAGGAATCTTAATTAAACCTAACACGTTCACCACCCGCACGAAATATAAATAACATAATAATAAACAAATTTAAAAAATAAATTATGTCAAAAAACTAAAAAAAAATCAGAGTTTTTTGGTTTTAGAAAAATGTATAGATAAGAAAAATAAAGAGAAAGTTTGGTTGGAAGCATTCATCATCGTTAAGTTTGCAAGTCATTCAAATTTCATTCAAAACAAGTAATTTACAACGTTTTCTGAAACAAGAAAGCGAAATCTTGTTTAGATTTTGTTTTACTCTTCTTTTTTTTCAATTTTTTTATGGAGTTGCGTCTAATAAAAATTGTGATTAAACCAAAAAAAATATTTATATTGCATGTTTTTGGCATCATTTCTTCAACTTATTCATATTTGCGCTTCATTCCTTTTTCTGACTTTCTTGCCTCAGAATGAAAAAAAATCTGGATTGATTTTGAAGGGAATAAATTGTAAAAAAAAAAAAAAAAAAAAAAAACTAAAAAAATAAAAGCTGTTTGTCGGCGAGTCCTTGGTAGGCTGGTCTCAGGAGACTTCAATATGACAGGCTGGAAAATATTGTCACTCGGTATCCCTTCCTCTTTCAGCACTCTTCTACATAAATGTTTTGGTTGGCAGAAATTTCTTTAAAAATCTATTTTATTCAATTATGAAATTTATTTTGTTATTAGCAACTTATTAACATCACATGGAATAGATTGATTTTTATCATCAAAGCAATTATTTTCCAGCCGCATTTCCAACCTCCTTCTTCTATATTATTTTTTGAAGATAAATTTGATTTCAAAGTTTTTTATTTTCTCTTAAATTTTTGTTGAATTCTTTAAATTGCAAGCCTTCTGTTTAATTAGCCGCTTGTCAATACAAATTTTCTCGGTGTTGTCGCGTGGCTTTGTGCTGTGGTGAGCTGCAGTAGTCATATGTGGCCTTGTGTGTGTCTCTGAATAATTCTGGTTACGTCTGTGTGCATGTGTATATGTCTGCGTGTGTGTTTGTTTGTTTGTGTGTGTGTGAAAAATGTTTGTACGATACTATATGATAGCGTTATTTGATTTTTTTGAAATTGTTAATCCCTCTTAAAAATTAAGGACCCGTATATTTTTTGTTGTTGCTGAGTTATATTTTATTTTAACGAAAGGTACTTCATTGGCGCCTATCGCATTAATATTTATACACGTGTATATGTTTATTTGATTGATGAATAGTTTATTTATCACTATCATTAATACATTTTTTGTTGTTGTCTTTTATGAAAATAAAATTCATCTACGTAAAATATCCTCATCTCATTAACCAACCCTTTGCTATAATTATGGTATAAATATTTTAATCAACAACCTGAGCCCACACAGACTGTGGAGCAGCAAATCATGCTTGTTGCATACACTTTTGTGGCAGGTAGAACGCTCCTCAAGTTTTCTTTTTATTGATTATGTCTAAGTTTATTTTATTATAGATACTGATACTTTTACTATCTCAAAAGCATTTTCAAAACAAAAATTAAACTGAAACTTACTAGCTAATAACAATCATCATTGTAGAAAATAAAACTTAAACTTACTAGTTAATAACAATCATCATTGTAGAAAATAAAAACATCACCAATCTTGAATGTCCTGGACTTCTCAGGAACAATTGTTGTCACTACTGCTTTTACAGAACAACAACAACAACAACATAATCAACAACAGCAACATAAACATCAAAAACGACACTAACAACAACATAAACAATAACGACAATATGAAACAACATACAAATAATTTTTAATAAAACCAATCCTAGGCCAGTAAAATTATCAATGACAACGAATCCCATGAAATATGTACTGCGGTACCATTCACACCAGCACAAGCAATAAAGTCATCATGAAACTGGATGGACAACATAGGAAAAAAAATTGCAATAAAAAAAAGAAATCATGTAACGGACACCACAACAATATTATATTGCAACAACAAAAACAAAATCACAGTTACATCAACGATAATAACGTTAACATAAATGACAACATTGCGAAAATACAACAAAAAATCACAACAACAACAACAA
Source organism: Helobdella robusta (assembly GCF_000326865.2). Classification (NCBI taxonomy): domain Eukaryota; kingdom Metazoa; phylum Annelida; class Clitellata; order Rhynchobdellida; family Glossiphoniidae; genus Helobdella; species Helobdella robusta. The sequence continues at coordinate 10,931,452 of NW_008703570.1, forward strand.
CAACAACAACAACAACACAATTTTCAACAACAATAATGACAACAACAACACCAAAAACAACATGAACAACACAACAATAGCGACAAGAGGCATTTGTAATAAGTTGTTTTACAGCAGCGTCGCGGGCGTTACTTTACGATCAAATGCAATATTAACAAAAATAATATCAATGTAATAAGAAAAAGAATAAGATAACAATATTTGTAATTCAACCTATCAACCATCCAATTAACCAACCAACCGACCGACCAACTAACCGACCAACCAACTAAACAACCAGCAAATCAACCAAAAACCAAGAGATTTGCTGGCCATTGCCAAACAACGATCAGTCAACTAACAGCAAGTTCAATGTAAAAATAAGTAAAAAGAAAAATAAAGAAATTCACTGCAACAACACCAAAAACACTAACGACAGCGCTGACGACAACAACACCAACAACGACAATGTTGGAGTAGTATTTAAAGTAGAAGGACAATGACAGGACTAAATAACATCAAGTTTAATTTTTACAGATCTATTTTAGAATAAATTTAAATAATGATTGATTGGCTGCTATTGATGTGTCTGAAACCTTAAGTGTATATGTAGGTATGTATGCATGTACGTGTATGTATGTATGTATGTATGTTTGTGTGTATGTATGTGCGTACGTACGTACGCACATATGTATGTATGTATGTATGTGTGCATGGTTTTCATTTATTAATATGTCGCATTTGTTTATTTTCTTGATTGGTAAATAATCACATAATCATAAAGCACACACACAACAAACACACAGACATACACACAGACATACACACAGACATAGGCGCACAGTCACACTACACAAATTCATTTGCCGATGTGTAGACTTAATTTTACGCGTCAAACGGTATTTGAAACTCATTGCCTGCATTTGGAAAATGTTTTCTTCTCCACCGCTTTTTCTTCATCTTCCGCATTTTTTATCTTTTTTTTACTTTTCTTAGTTTCTCTCTTTTTCTTTCTTTTTTTATTTTTTGTTTCTCTTTTTTTCTTTCTTTATAATTCGCCATCTTCATCGTCCTTTTTTTTATCTCTTTCTATCAGTCAATTAACTCTGAGTTCACTGAAATTTAGACTTGTTTTTAAAACAGATAATTATGTGCAAGCTTATATAAACGTAAAAATTGGCATATAATAAAAGTCAGAATTTTTCAATCGTTTCAACTTTAAAAAAGAAAAGAAATCCTATATAAAATTATTTTGATATTCACAAACACAAATCAAAATGACAAATCTCATACATACAAAACAAACTCATAAATACGCACACCCTGCTGTATTTGTATCTGTATGGAATAATTTGGGGCGAAGCGCCAGCTTCATTTGAGAATGTCAGAACAAATGTTCCTCACGTTGTTGAATTTTTTCAAATCTACAGTTTGTGAGTTCCAGATTTTCGCAGATAAAATAGAAAATTTTCTCTTTCTAAAATGAAACAAATTAAATCTAGGAAGCACAAGATCACCATACATACACAAACATACAAACAAACATCATACATACACAAACATAAAAACAAACATCAACACACCACACACACACACACACACACACACACACACACACACACATACATCACTTGACCGTATTTGGAGTTCGTACAGCAGCGGTCTGCTTTATCATTTGCAACTTCTCTCCCACTTAAAAAATTTAAATGTCATTTCCATTTTGTACTTCTGTAATAGCAAACATCAATATATCTGCTGAACAGGTACACACACACACAAACACACACAGAAACACACATACACGGCAAAATACTCCATTTTATATGTATATAGATGTATATATTATATTTTACGTCCATAGTTTTACACTTTTATGAATCCAAGTGGTCGAAACTTTTAAAAACATTAGATTAAGCACTCTGGAATTGGTTTAGAGGGTGTGAATATTTTATCAAACACTTGACCGATAACCACGTTCAAATTGCACAAGGTCCTTTTTTTATTGATCAAACATAATAAGTTCGATTATATACTTTGTTTCAATGTATCCACTGAATAAAAATCATCATCCAAGTCAACATGGTCAAAGTTAGTCTATTAAACGTCATCTGATTCAAAAGTAATATAAATGTTTATATTATTATTATTATATATATTTATATTATTATTTTATTATGGCGCTTTATAAATGTTTATATTATTATTATTATTATAAGTTGTATCTTGGTGGCAATTACTTAGTTGATGATGAGGAAACCTATGAAAAATACAAAGTTGTTTGTATGCATGTTTCCATGTTTGTTTGTTTATAAATACTTATATATACACACACATATGTATGTATGTATCTGTCTATGCATATTTTTCATGACGAATAAGGCAAGGAAATGTTCATACCAACCTACATACCGACATATATGGCTACCCACGCATCTTATTAAGAATTCATGAATATTACTTGATGTTTGGTCTTGTGCGTGCGTGCGTGCGTGCGTGCGTGTGCATGTGTACACGCCCAGGTGTGTTAATATATAAGGAAATTTTACGGATAAGTCTGCGTATGCGTGCGTACGTATGTTTTATTTTTACCATATCAGCGAAGTTTTGCTTTGTGGTCATTTTTATTTTAAATTAAATTATTTTTAACAACCACACAGTAACCAGTTTAATAAAAAGTTTGCGTTTGAAGCAGTTGTGTTCATCTATGGGAAATCTTGAACCTTCGGAATAATAATAACTTGAGATCACTGGAAGCTACAACACTGGTGTTGGAAATGTAGTTGAAGTTAAAACAATGGTATTGGTAGCAACGAAACGTCAAACGTTACAACAATACCTATGCCTGCAAGAAAATATTCGCTTTTTGTTGATTGTTTCAATATTACGAAGATTATTTTGCTTGAAAACTATTTTTTCAGCAATTTCTTTTGCAAAACCTCAATAATAATTTTATAACTTAAACATAACTTTAATTATAACGAGAAAGAAATTTCATCACCATGGACACCAAAACAATGCTCGTGTTTGTCGTCTGTTCATTCATGCGTTCTCTTAAACTGTTTCATCGTTGTTCGTTTTTTTTGTGTATTCATCGAAACAGAAATATTGTTCTACTGTCATCGCTATTTGTCTTCTTTGTCAGAGCAAACAAAAAATTTAATTAGGGAGTTAATAAGAAAAATGGTTAAATAGTTTTATGGAAGTTTTTTATTGTGAAAATTATTTCAAAAATGACGAATTTTGATATTTTTCACATTAAAATGAATTTTTTTAAACTATTATTTTGCATTTGATTTAAATAATTACATTTTCTTTCTGTCGCTAAAGTTTAATTGAAATTTTTTCAGAAGTATAAACCATTTTTTTAACTAAAGTTTACAAAAATTTTTCTATTAGATACAAATTTATAATGTTCAAGTCTGGCAAATTTGTTACAAGTAACAACATAAAAAATTGAAAAACGTCAACCAGATCATTGATAACATTTCAGCAGCAACACAATTAGCAGCAACAATGTAAATAAAAAACAACAACACCAGTAAACAACAACATTATTAAAACATAGACAACAACATCAACAACTTAAACACCAACAACAGCATAAAGAACAAATACCAAATAACCAACAACAGCAACATAAACAACAAACACCAAATAACCAACAACAACAACAGCAACAACAACAACATAGTAGCGGTAGTATAAAACAAACAGGAAAGGGTAAGTGAAATCAGAACGCGAGAAATCATGCCATCAATTTTCCTACATTCCATCTGTTCAGCAGATCATTATCATTAACCTTATCATTATCATCATCATCCTCATTATCATCATCGTCGTCGTCACTATCTAAGTATTATTTTCATCAGAATAGCCTTCGATTTTTTTTCAAATTTATTTATATTTTTTATTTTTAAATCGGTAAAAATTGAGTTGAGTGTATTTCATTTGTTTGTTCAATTCTTCGTCATGCTGTCATCCACATGGTGTTATTATACATGGTGTTATTATAGAATTATTAACTTTGTTATAACTTTTGAGGAAACCTTTGATCATCACCATCACCTTCACCAACAAAACCATCTTCATTGTCATTATCATCAATCCCGTTAACGTCACACCAACATCATCCCCATCTTCATCAATGGCATGAAGGTAGTGCAGTTTTCAACATCGTCACCATCAACTTCACCATCACCACTACCACCATCATCGTTATCATCATCATCACCATCATCATCATCATCGTTATCATTATCATCTTTATCATCATCATCATCATAATCGTTATCATCATTAACATCATCACCATCATCATCATCGTTATCGTCATCATCGTTATCATCATCATCATCATCATCGTTATCATCATCATCACCATCACCATCATCGGTTTCCTTTTATTGTTTCCGATCTCGCCATTTCAATCAGACTGACAATAAAAAAACCACCAACAGGCCATATATTTTCATCATCAACATCATCTTCGTCGTCGTCGTCATCATCAGCAGCATCAATATCATCATCATCGACAATATCATCATCATCGACAATATCATCATCATCGACAATATCATCATCATCAGCAGCAGCAACAATATCATCATCATCGTTACTAGCATCATCCTCATCACCAACAACATCTACTACATCATCATAGACAATATTATTATTGTATTTATAAATATCATCGTCTGACAACATTATCCAAATTATTGTTTTGGTAATTTGTTAGCATCAAGTCATCACGAGATTACTCTATTATAGTCACATTACATTTCATATTGCAAAACGTTAAAATAAAAATGCTACCCTGACTTTACCGGGTTCAAACGCATAGAAATCCCAACACGAAAATATTTATAAAAATGTGTAAAATGCTTAAATTCTTGCTTGCGCGTTAGCATAAGCTCTGTGCGTTATAGTTGGAAGTTATGGGTAGAGAGTGACTAAAAAATGAAAATTGCAATCTGCAACACTACCATCGTCATTATCATCAACTTCATCATCTTTGTCTTTAATATCATCACCACTAGTTTAAAATCCATTAAATGTGATTGGTTAACAGCATGCATATGAGACTATAAATGCAAACAATTTTACTTTCAACGAATCATCGTCATTCTCTTTACTACTCTCTCTCTCTCTCTCTCTCTCTCTCTCTCTCTCTCTCTCTCTCTCTCTCTCTCTCTCTCTCTCTACTATTTTTGATTTTTGAGTAATGTTTTACAATTTCAGTAATAAAAATTATTTTAAATAAAAAATCTCTGAAGAAAATGCATGCATCATCATCGTCTAATCATCAGCCTTCGTTATTCATCATCATCTAGCAAATCCACATCTCACTATTATAAGTCGATTTTGATCAGGAAGTAATTTATTTACTTTTTTTTAATGAGAAAAAATGAAAATTTCAAATTTCAAAATAAAATTTTGAGATTGGGGATTTATGATAAAAGAAACGTTAAGAATAATATGCGTGTAACATAGATGGATTGCAAATTGTATTCCTTTTAAATATAACTTGACAAACATTTTTAAAGATTTTAAATTTTAATGTAGACCTTAATATCAAGTGTGATTTTTGTGGTAGGAAGCCAGATTTGAATGAATTTGTAGACTAAAATAATACTTTCTATATATTATTCATTTCACTGTGGCATTTGGTTCTATTCTGATGGGGGCCGTTCGAGTATTACGTAACACGAAAAAACGACTTTTTTGACCCCCTCCCCCCCCTTCGTAACACTTCCGTAACAAACGACTTAACCCCCCCCCCTGTTACGTAACAAAAAATATTTTTAATTTTTCGGTAATAAAAAACAACATTATTTCAAATTTCTATTATTTTCAATAAATCATACATCAAATGTATTTATATAGCGTTGTTTCTAAAATAAAAATCAAAATCAAAATTGTTAAAAAATATCAACAATCTTCTTCCCATATACTTTCCAAATGAGTTTGAATAAATATTATTGGTACTTCATTAATTACAGGATTCTCATCTTCTTCTGTTTCTTCAATACATTCAACATTTTCCCTATTCATCCATTCAACATCATCATCCAACTGTACCAACAACTCTTCATTCCGCTTTTTTATGATTTTCTTCGGCTTCTTCTTGGTATTGACAATACGATTGTGGATTGACTTTCGGTGAGATTTCAACATTTCCAGTGAAGCACAATACAATCCACAATCTATACAAACTCTCGTTGGGACTGTACTACTTACGGATGGGCAGTGAAAATCATAAGGGAGTGTACGGTTAGCAAATGCTTCATTTTGAAATAAGCTCATAAATTTACCTACGTCTTCAGTTGACTTTGCGATTGAAATAGAAGGACTGTATACTAGCGGCAAAGGTGCTGGCAAAAAACGTTGAGGAAAAAAGTTGAAAAATGGGCTTCGTGGCTCTGTACAGCATGTTCGATCCTGGCACTTCAAAATTTGCAAAAAGTATTGTGAAGAACGAATATGATTCATTTTCCATTTTTCATCAATGCATGCTGTATCTATTAAATCGATTTCGGATCTTTCTGGGCAAACGTATTCTGCAATGACTGGATGGTTGTCAATTACAACATTACCGGAGATGGTTGCTACGTTTCACCTGCATGTTCAAAGTTTAAAATTTCTAGCTTCTCATCAATTGTTTTACCATTGATATCAAGGTGGCTTCCGTAGAAATCATGCGGCAAAATTACCCCACTTAATTCTCTGCTTAAAGGTGCCATTCGACGTTCAACCTGATTAAATGCGCTGCGACCTGGCGCATTTGTAGCAATAAATATTGCATCTAAATTGTACTTTTTAAACTGTCTGATGGCGGATTGAATAGTGTGTGGATATCTAGGATTCTTATCTGGTCCTCCATCAACAAAAAAGATGAATATTGGCTTTGCATTTTGATCCATTGTTTTCGTTATAGTATCAAATTCAGGAAGTTTCATCAATCTTTCGAAGTCTCTTGCATGACTCATTGCATTTGAAGAAGAATGTTTTCCTGATCGAATTGAGATTAAAGTTGGACCAGAGTATGTTACAGCTTCTTTTGCACCATAACCGTTTTCAGATATTACAAGGCCGGCGTATACAGATGGTATTAACTTATGCCGATCGCCGATAACCCAATCGTGATCTGGAAGTCTTACACGATATTCCATATGCATAAGCATAGGTGCTTGCATTTTGGCTGCTGTGATGCCAATAGGTACTCGACATTTGTCATCTTGACTAATGACTGTCGTATTTGCCGGACCAAAAAATGAAGCAAGCTCGCAAAGATGATGAACGGTATCAGTAGCAAATTTAGTATCTCGATGCTGTCGATGGAGATCATTTGTAGCACGAATCAATTTCACTGGAACTGTGCTGACATGTCTTCTGCCATCAATTGTATTATAATTTTTTGGAAGGAGATGATATTTTGAACCCCATATTCAATAGTTCCTTATGTAGTTCATCTAAAGTTTTAACGCATCTCAAAGTTTCCATTCGTCTTCGTTCGTCAGCCGAGCAGCCAAATTCAGCAATGTCTAATATCGATTTAAGCAAATCGGGCTGTTCACTCACTATTGACGGACGCCCAGGACTTTCTTTAGTTTTTAATTTCTTAGCAAGTTCAGGATTTTCTTCAATAACTTTTTGCAGTATTTCTTTCTTGTCAATACGAAATTTCTTCTGACGCTCTTGATTAGCTTTTTTTTAATTATATCCTTTTCAATTTGTCGTTTACGCGCCTTCTTAGTGTCCATTTCTTCTTTCTGCTTAGCTGTGAGTATGCGCATATTGTCGCGTGCCATTAAGCCTACTAGATCTGCGTTAATAATATTCAGTTCTTCCGTGAGTTGCTTCTGAGCTGGACATTTGTCATTCGAAACAGTTAACTTTGAACAGCTTGCAGTTGATGGAACGGCAGAAAAAGTTGAAGAACAAGAATTTATTATTCCACAAGAGATGTCATTTGACTTTAAATTGGAAGGAATGTTCTCGTTTTTTGACAAGAAAAAAGACGAAATTAATCGCTTCCTAGTAGTACCCTCTAGTTCAGCTTTCTTTGCGTTGTACAAGCGGACAAAATCAGGTGCAGTCTTGATTGAATTCCAGAAACTAACACAATCATGCTGAATTTTTTGTTTTTGACCGCTTGAATTAGCTTCTATAAATGCGTTAAATAACTTTTTAAACATGCCATCTTTATCCATGCTAAAATGGTCAGTTAAAAGGTAAAATTAAAATTATCATGTAGAATAAAATTTCCAAAATAACAATTTTAGATAATTAAAACATAATTAAAGAAATTGTACTCACTCTAAATCTAGAAATACGACTTGAACTTTAAAAATTTAAAGAAATGTCAGCAAAAGAAACACAAACTTGAAAATTTCGGTCACCGTTAAAATACACTATGCAATCTAAAGTTAACTTTTTAAACCTTTTATAACTCTTCTCTCGTTGGATCAAATTTGATTTTTAGCTTGTCACAAGAAAAATTTTTCTTCCTATATTCTTTCATTCAATCATCATTTATTCATCCATATATTAATTAAACTAACTTTTATATAATCCAACATTATTTAATCTATAATAGCAGGTCGCACAACGTTAAAAAATGCGATAGCGCGCGCGCTCAACTTCACCGCGTTTTCCTGAAAGTGATTTAACATTACTATCGCAAATTCGCGTTTTCGTCGTTGTTATTTTGTTTATTTTTCGAAAATACGCCTATCTATATAATTTTCGGTTGTTATAAGCGATAAAAGAAATGTGTATTATTATAAAAATATTTTTTCTATGTTGTTGTGTGTCACATTTGCAACAGGCAATTCGCTACGAGTGGTGTATTTTATATTTTTTTAAAAACTTAGTAAAACATGAGTAAAAATGACAATTTTAAAGAAATATGATAATTAACCATTTGTTAACATTATGTAAAAATATTTTTTAATTTAGAGTAGAAGCAGAAATTTTTTTTGATTTTTTTCCGTATGTACCACGCGGTCACGAAAATGCATTGTATTCGTCGTGTTTTTTTATCAGAATGTTCATAACTGCTAAGTTTCATGGATGAAAACGACAATTTTAAAGAAATATGATCATTAACCATTTATTAACATAGATTCTATAAAAACTACACTAACATTTGTGTTTTAGAATGAAAAATTAAATTTATTAATAATGAAAAATATAAAAAACAACATTTTTTTCTGTGTTACGTAACAATTTTTGAACCCCCCCTCCCCCCGTAACACTCCGTAACAAAATCTTAGATCCCCCCTCCCCCCCCCCCGGGAGCGTTACGTAATATTCGAACGGCCCCATGTCTAATTAGTTTTAAATCGAAGAACAGTTAAATTTTCGATTTCTTTAATTTTTTTATTCAATTTTTTTTTAAATTATAAAATTGTTAGTTATATTCCGAAATGTAATCTAACCTCATTACATATATATGAAATGTTTTCAAAAACTAGAAAACATGAAACCAGAAAATAGACTCATGGTATTCACACCAAAATAAAAAAATTTCCAACGTTTTTTGGAAAAGAAAATGGATTAGTCTAGTGTCACACTAAATAAAATCATAAAAAATATCGCAACATGCCTCCAGAGGTATATGATGCTAATTAGAGTGCGCTATTTAAATAACAATTCAATAAAAACAATAATAATAATTGAATTACTTATTATAACTATAAATAAACTGTGCTATAAATAGTGCTATATTTTTGTCGCCAGGTTAGTTTATATCAATCGGTGTAGAAATGCAAGCAGTACTGTACTAGGAGGTACTGTAGTAGTGTTAACGTTGAAAACTGGATGCTTTTAGATTTCATTATTTGAGTGATTCAAATAGCAAAAATGTAGTAATGAGTAAGTTAAACTTTTTACAGTTTTTTGGGGTAGTTCAGTTCAAATATGAAAATGAAAAAAAAATAACTTGACATGAAAATTATGATTGTAGAAATGAAATTTTTTTTCCAATAATAAAAAGCAGTCTAAAGTCTCGGCCAGTTATAATGAGCTTAGAAACTCAAGTGCAAATGTATTAAAGAGTGATGATACATAGGCAAGTATCTGCAGAATGTGATACTTGGGTGAATATCGTCAATGTCCTATCATCACCGCCTCCTATCAATGCTAAAAGTGGAATTTTTCAAAATTCAGTATCACAACTAACATAATCTTACGTGGTTATAAAACGTTTATAGTATGTTGTTGTAATATTTGACAGTTTATATAGATCTATGATTTATGCATACATCACATGTGTATATCTATGCATAGAAAGATATCTAATTTTATGATATTGTATCCAATAAGAAATGTAAGTGTGTACACAAGACGTCTTACATGAATATAAATAGAAAGAAAATAAATTGCATTGCAGTAATAGTAACAGTAGTAGTAGTAGCAGCAGGAGCAGCAGCAGCAGTAGCAGTAGCAGTTGTAGTAGTAAAAGTAGTATTAGTATTAGTAGTAGTAGTAGTAGTAATATGATGGCATGATGGTAGTAGGAGCACTACTAGCAGCAGAAGTAGTTGTTATAAATGTAATACTTGTATTATTAATAGCTACATGAATATATGTTGTAGTAGTTGTGGTAGCGGTAGTAGTGGCGGTGGTGCTGGGTGGCTACTTAATATGAGTGTATTCCTATCAATCATTTTTCAGGTTAAAAAATCTCGCAGAAATTCATGCTTAGATATGGGCGTGTGGAGTTGTGTGTGCGTGCGTGTGTGTGTGTGCGTGCGTGTGTGTGTGTTTATATATTTTTACCAAAATTTTGCACATCAGAGTGTTTATATGATGATGTTATTGATCTTGGGCTTTTCCTTCTTGGGCTTTTTGCGTTTTATTGTATATAACTAAATTTTTCATGTGTGAGTGTGTGTTAGTGGCGTGTATAGATGACGCGATGGTTTGATGCTTATAGTGCTCGGCACTTATGGTGCCGTGACTGCGCTCGAAAGCAAAGAGATCCCCATCTTTCACATGCAATATGTGTGTGTGGGATGTGGGCTTTTTCTCCCTCTCTCACTTATTTACAGACGTCCTGTGTGTGTTGTTGATACCTTTGAGAAATATTTTAAAGAGAACTCTAAGAGAATGTATGCGTTTGTTTGTTTATTGATAAAAATTACATGCACACACTCACACGTGCGCGCGTACATACACAACACACACGCAAACACACACAAACAGACACACTCACACATTGTATAAATTTTTACTGTTGCGGATATCCCAGTATGTATTAGTATCGGGATTTTTTGTTTGTTTCTACATTGCAAACATTCTTCGAATGAAATTATTTTAATACTTGAGGTCTACATTTGCAATTGTTTATATGCTAAACTAATTTTTCTTTGAAAGAAGATCAGTTAATAAAAATTTTACCGCGATCATTCCAACTCGTTTTCATACGCCATAACAACAAAATCAAATCCAATCGAAACCTACGCAGACATTTATTTGTTCATCGTACATTTCATAGAGCGAGTAACACTGCTAGTAACATGGAGAACGTGTCTGGAAAGGTTGCACACACACACACACACACAATGGAAAAGTACTGCAGTGGTTGTCAGTCATGTACATTGCACATGTACTAATGAAAATGAAACATCAGTAGTGAGTTTTTAGTTAAGAAACTTAAAGTTTATGAATTTTAATAAATATAATTTAGTAAACATTTGATTGAACCTTTAATGCATCTACAATTTGAATCAGAAAATAATTAAATTTATTACAAAAAATAATAAAATATTAATTACAAAAATAGTAAATGACAAACAAGAGTTAAACGTTGGAGAGAAAAATAAATTGTCGTTCAAGCTCTTAAATTTCAGTAGATGAACCTAATCCTTACAAGCAGGCAGATTGTATATTGTCATCAATTTAGGGCATGGTGCAGGTTTGCAAGATGGTGGCGCGTGTGGTGACGACGACGGTGATGGTGATGTTGTTGATGATGATTATGATGATGCTGATGACGATGATGGTGATGATAGTGCTGCTGATGAGGATGATAGTTATAACGGTGACGTATATGATATTGAGAATAATGAAGATGATGTAGATGATGATGACGACGACAGAAATGTTGGTGACGTGGCGAGTACTTCAACAAGCCAGAATATCTAAGATTTAAAATAAAAAGTTAGAAAAGTCAAAAAAATGAGATTGCCATGATGATGATCACCATCCATCCACACGTTCATATAAAAAAACTTCACACACACACCCCACACACACACACACACACACACACACACACACACACATACAAAATGGTTATACATTCTGAAATACGCAATACCTCTGGCACATTTAATGTAAGTTGTAATTAAAGCCTACGCTGTTACGTCACATAAATACATTCTGTAATGGGTTCGTCATGTATTATGTATGTATTTCAAAAATACGTGTAAATATACATTGAAGAAGGCATACATTTACACAAACATTAGCTGGTATACGCAGAGACTCTACCTAGGCATAAGAGACCCATTGATATTCAAAACATCTTTCTTAAGATTATCATATTTCATTCACTCTTTCGTTCTTTTTCTTCTTTCATTCATTCGTTCGTTCGTCCGTTCATTTTCCCGTTTTTTTATTTTTTTTACATATTTTTTGCTCTTTCTGTTTGCATTTTAAATTTTAAACTAGTGTACTTTTACAGGTGGTTCAGTTTAAACAATTTTGTAAAACTCAAGCAGATAAATTTATTTTCAAAGAATATTTGTAAACATATAAGTGTAAAAGATTTGCTTATATTTTGCCTAAAAGTATGTGTGTATGTATGAGTGTGTGTCTGTGTGTGTGCATATGTGTGTATGTTATCAGGGTTGTTAATATTGAAGTATTGCAATAACCGATATCGTTTTGGTCATATAAGTTTTCAGTGCTGGCTTCAGTATCGGCGATTCTTTTAATGCCGAGTAAGTATTGAGCTTGATATTGCTGACACTCCTGTCTGAAAATAAATAAATATATTTGTAGTTGTTGGTTATTTCAAAGTTTAGCGAGTTTTTTAAGAGGCAAACTTGAGATTAAAAATAAAATTTAAAATTATAAAATTATGTTTATTGTCTTTTGTATGTTTGCTTGTTGTCCTTTCCATTCAAAAGTGTTGCTGTTCTTTTCAGTGGTTTAAGATTACAACAAAAATATGTTTAACCTAATGTAATGTAAACAACTAAGGCGTATATAAAAATGAAGCACATTTATACACAATGTTCTCCATGTAAATTTCGAAAATTCTGTACAGATGTGTGTAAGTTAGCATTTAATTCATAATTGTGAACATTTATTTGTCTTTGATATTTATTAATTAATTTGTGTACATGTTAATGAAACATTTTATATAAGTGATCAATGTGTTGTTCTTTGGTAAATACACTTGTGTTTTTATTTTTCATGAAAAATATTATGTATGTATATTTGTGTATGTGTTTGTGTGTGCGCGCGTGCGTGTGTTGTGTTTATAACTGTGGTATGTGTGTGTGTACATTATGCATGTACGGGCAGTGTGCTTACATACATATGTACAATTTATACATTTTATATAGGATACAAAGTATATATTGTATGGATTATAGAATGTATACATTGTATGTATTAGACAATGTATCCATTGTATGTATTATACAATGTATATATTGTATATAGTATACAATGTACACATTGTCTGAATTGTCTGTATGTATTAGACAATGTATATATACATTGTATGTATTATACAATGGTTTTTGTGNTTGGGCAGGGATGGATGAAGTATATTTTAATAACAAGCGATCGATCAATCTTCCCCATTCTAAAATTTATTAATTGAGAAACTGCATTATCAACATTGATGGCAAAAAAAAAATTTTTTTCATGTTTCTTCATTTTTTCATTCATTCATTTATTCATTCATTCGTACGTCTATTCATTCATTGATTTATCAATTTATTTATTTTTTCATCCCTTCTTTCTATCGTTTATTCATTCATTCATTAGCATATCAAACTTTAATATAATCGTTCATTCATTCATTCATTCATTCATTCATTCATTCATTCATTCATTCATTCATTCACTTCCTTGATCCATTTTTTCTTTATTTTTTTTTATTTGTTTAATTTATTCCTTCACTCGATCCACGTACTCCATCTCTCCACATCATCATTCATTTTTTTGTTTTACCACCCAGACGTCAATCCGTCCATCCATCAATGAATTAGGTGCTGACGATGCTGATGATGATGATGGTGAAGAAGACGATGGTGATGGTGGTGATGCAGTTAGTTATAATCAGAGTTATGATAATGATGACGATGATGAGAATAATGATGACAATGACGATGATGAAAATGATGATGATGATGATGACGATGTTGATGACGATGATGATGTATTTTTTAATTCCGACATTTAAATAACATAATCACTTCAAGGTTTAGTGGCCGCGAGGATGCAATGCTAACACGGGTGTGAAAATGACGATGAAAGGGAGAAGATGATGACATGAATAATTAATTAGGATGAAGACAGTGATAAAAAATGATAATAAAAACATTTATTAATTTGATGACGGTTTTGAATGGAAAAATATTATTTTGTGATTTTAAAGCATTAATGACACCTATTTTCGTTGACTTTTCTAAAGACATAATTAAGTTTTTCAATAAAATTTTACATTTTTGTATGTTTTAAGCAGCAAGGTGGCATATAGCAGGTAAAGATTACTAGGGAGACCAGTCTTTTGTTCTAGTAACTGGTTTCAAATGCAGACGAATCCCCGTGAAACATTCGCAAATGTGGGTGACATCTTAACAAGCGTCTGAAGACACAAATAATAATAATAATAATAATAATTAATAATAATAATAATAATAGATCAATAATGTAAAAAACAACGATAATAATTGTTATAATAATAATAACAAGAACACGTGTCATAATAAAAATGGACCAATAAATATTTGATGCAACGGATAAATATAACAAAGTTTGTTTCACAGAACTTTGTGTTTTCTTTACAAAGTAAAAATATATTAAAAAACAATGTACTATTTCAAGCTAAAAATATAAAAAAAATTAGTAGAAAAATATATAATTCTTTCTTTTCTCTGAAACTCATTTTCTAGGAAGATGTGGAAGAAGGAATTGTTACGGCAGAGAGTCCTGGCCAGTCGGAGAAAATCTCTCAGAGTTGGTGCAGTTCATTGCTTGGATGGTGTGGTTGTGGTCACTGCATGATGAGGCTACTACAATGGTGACTGTGTAGTAATGGTGATACTGATGATGATGTTGACGGTAATGACGAGGATAATAATGGTGACGATGATGATGGTGATAATGATAATAATGGTGGTGGTGATGATGTTGTTTTTGAAAGTGTCTATGATGATGATGATGAGGATGATGATTATGATGATGATGATGAGGTTGGTGATGACGACAACAATGTTAGTCTATGATAAAATTTGTATAAAAAAACTAACTGATGTTAAAAAGATAATCAAAATTATGGATAAAACAATTTTAATGATGAAAAATATGTGAATGATGATAATAATGTTGAAGATGAAGATGCGGGAATGATGAGGGTGAAACTGATGATAAAATGATGATGGAGAAGCTGAAGATGAAGATGATGATAAAGATTGTAATGGATTTCGAGTACCTACACCCGATTCTCCTCCATTATTTACTGGTAACAGTCTTAGCAAGTGCATTTGTGAAAATTGAAAAAAAAAATCAAGAAAAAGCGAAAAAAGGTACAGAAAAAATCGAGAAAAAAAAGTTGTCAGTGGCATTTGCTAGTAAGTGAATTAAAAAATAGTTAGAAAATACTCATAGTTGGTTAT